>NW_008355644.1:665352-666167 GCF_000622305.1 Nannospalax galili | reverse complement strand
CTACATAACAAGCAACAATGCCAGATAGGAGATACTTTCTTTTGAGTTGTCTGCCAGGGTGGCCCAAGGGACTCCCAGATAGTAACCTAGTATAGAACTGGGAAAATGAACATCAGACCACAATCTTATCTAAAGGAATATTGACAACTGATTGCTGCTAAATGAGGAACAGCTGACCCTCCTAAAACAAAGCCCTCTAGATAGGCTGACTAGATTCACCAGATGGACAAGTAGTGGGGAATGTCTGGGTGCCAACCACACAGCAGATGGTAGCAGGGATAACAGAGTATAAGGGCACTAGTGGGGGTAGGGAGGCTATGGGAGGGTGCCATTTGGGAAGTGGGTGTATAGTTGAATAAGATGGTTTTGGATGTTCTGTGTGATATACACACACAGAAAAAAAATCAACAAATTTTTAAAATGTATTATATTTTAGGAGGAAGCATAAAAATTTACATCATGTTAAGTAGTAGAGGTGATAAACATTACCATTGAAATCTACCCAATGAGTTTATAGACATACACAGGTGCCAAGGATCCAAGTGCAACCGATTATGTCTAGTAATAATCAGATACATACAGATTAGAGATGCATGAGCCAATATCTCAGGGTTAGTAGCAAAAACAGTGAGTCTTTCTGTAAGAAACAGTATATTTTAAAATGAAATGGAGATTTTTTTTTTTTGGTTTTTTGGAGACAGGGTCTCCCTGAAGCCCCAGCTGTCCTGGAACTCACTATGTAGACCAGGCTGGCCACTCACAGAGATCCACCTGCCTCTGCCTCCCAAGTGCTGGGATTAAAGGCATGCACCACC
>NW_008355644.1:661941-664789 GCF_000622305.1 Nannospalax galili | reverse complement strand
GTACAATATTGTATAACTGTATTAATTCAACTGTAAACCTAAAAATTTACAGCCAATTTTGAAAGAGATGCATCTTAGCTCTGGAAATTTTATTGAATATGTCAATGCTGTTGTAATGAAATGCTTCTTCTAATTATGTTGTTATTAAATAAATAATTTTTAAAAAACTTAAACAACTGACACACATCCAAATAACTGAATTTGGTTAGTAGGAATTTGTTCCTTTGTTGTTTCATTATTTTTATCTAACCAGGTGTGGGTCTCCCTTCCCTCATGGGTTGTTGGCCACCGATCCATGAGAACAAAGGGAGCAGAAGCAATGAACAGGGTCAGGAGAACTGAGTATGATGGAAAGAACTTCCAGGAGTCAGCTTCAGTGAGACAGCTCATTTATTTAGGGGAGTTGGAGGGAATATATAGGATGAGGACAGCAGCCAAAGCTTTACCTGATAGGTGCTCATAGTATGCTTTTACATGTGGCAGGAGGACCCTATCAGGAAGGAGAAGTGGGATGTCAAAGGTCATGTTCCAAATAAGGTCAGGCATCTGTGCTTGGAGACACTTTCCAAATAAGGTCAGGCAGAGAGTAGGAAGCCCCTGCTGAGAAAGGGAGTCCTCCATTTTGAGCCAAGCTTGGAGAGCTGTCCAGACATGGTGGACTATGACATTAATGGCAGGGTCCCCCAACAACCAGGAACCAAAATAGTAGCTCCAGGTAGTGTTTAAAGTTAAGGAAAAATAAAATTTGATTTTGTGAAGAATCTGCAAGCTTGTAACCTGGGAAAGTGTGTTATTTGACTTCATCTTCTTAGCTGCCCCTACAGCATTGGTTCATTTCATTTTGCAGATGGGAAAACCAAGACCTGGAAAATATCAACAATTTAAATAATGTCATAAAACTTCTAAGTGATAGAGCTGGAATTTTAAGGTGTACCTAGTCTCCAAAGCTTGCCTTCTCTTCAAGACCCCATACTGCCTTGTAAGCAAAGTTTATTCCAGCATTTCTAGAAAGATCCACACATTTATCAACTAAGAAGCTATAAAGCTCTTCAGGACCATATCATGCCCTTGGGCTGAGGACAGGAGAGACTAAAACATGGGAGAAATGGGAGAATCAAGGGAAAGGAGTGAACTCCCAACTCTACCCATTTTTGTTTCCCTTCTTGTGGAAGAGCCTCTTGTTTGACTTGTTCCCCTTCCCTTCAACACAACTTGGTTTGTTTACCTCCCTTTCTCCCCCAATTCCTGGCAACTAGTGTTTGGAGGCCTGATTTGAAGTGGCTTGAGGAGACAGGAAAGGGGCTGGAGATAAAGCTCAGCAGTAGAGCAGTTGCCAAGCATGTATGAGATGTATGAGTTCTCAGGTTCAATATACAGGACTGGGAAAAGAGGCAGGTCAGGGGTGGAGAAAGAGAAGAGGGGCAGAGAAAGGGGCAGAAAAAAAGAGAAAGAGGCATCATGGTTCATGAAATGAAATGTCTGTTATTGCCAGAGTGTCCCTTTTGTGGTTTGAATGAAAAGTGTCCTCCATAGGTTCATATATTTGAATGCTTGGTCCCCAGTGAGTGCTGCTATTTGGATAGGTTGTGAAATCTTTAGGAGGTAAAGCCTTGCTGGAGAAATTAGGTCACTGCAGGCAGGCTTTGAGGGTATATAGCCTCATTCTACTTATTCTTTCTGGTTCCTGTGTGTAAATGAAGATATGATCAGCTAGTCAGCTACTAGCTCTTGCTGCATTTTCCCATGTCTGCCCCATCATGATGGACTCTACTCATCTGGAACCATAAGCCAAAACAAATCCTTTCTTCCTTAAGCTGCTTTTGTTGGGGTGTTTTATCACATAACATAAAAGAAGCTAATATAGTCCCGAAAAAACAATGAAATGTGGTTGTACCTCAATGGAACTTCTCCTTGAAGGCAAATGAAGATGAGGCCTCAGTTTATGGTGGCTTGTGCCATTTCTTTATTGGTCAATCTTTTATGCTTGGAGTCACTCAGAGAAGCATCAACGACTGGATTCAAAAGCCACTCTCTTCCCAGTTGTAAGCTGTTCTCAGCTAGACTCTACAAAATCCCAAAGGGCTGTGCTCCCATGCTCTCTATGCAACTAAAGAACAACAATATCCTGTGATGAAAATGTGTAGATTGTTTATACAAAAATAAAAAGGATGTCTGAGACCATGGACCTAGAAATCCTTTGACTCAGTTATGGTTAGTAATAGGAGAGCTTCATGTTTACCAAACAGTTCCCTTTCTTTTGCCCCCAGAGTCGCTGCATTTTTCTTTGCTTTCATGTTCTGGCCTCCAGGAGAGTTAATTCACTGCCTCTTACCCCATTCCTAAACTTCCTTTCCAATAAGCCATTTGGTCTGATTGTCTGCCTTTTCTAGCAATTTGGGGAAGATAGACTCTTTTCATTGATTCTTTGATAATTTCACACAATGTATTTTGATCATATTCAGACCCTCTCCCCCATTTCTACTCCCACCTTAATACTCCCCCAACTGCATGTCCTCTATTTTTAATTTTTCTTTTCTTTTATTTTTTTTAGATGTGAAAGGATGTTTATTTTTATATTTGCCTATATATATATACTTAAATTGTGTGCTTAAAGTTGGGATTGATTTTTTTTGAATATTAATTTTTCTTTTTTTTTATTTTTTTTAGATGTGAAAGGATGTTTATTTTTATATTTGCCTATATATATATACTTAAATTGTGTGCTTAAAGTTGGGATTGATTTTTTTTGAATATGTATTTTTTTTTAATTATTTAATAACCACATGATTAGAAGCATTTCATTACAGCATTAACATATTCAATAACAATTTCCAGAGCAAAGATGCTT
>NW_008355644.1:648878-655194 GCF_000622305.1 Nannospalax galili | reverse complement strand
GGGGGGGGGGGGGGGGGGTGATGGACGGGTGAATCTGGCTTAGGGAGTCCCGGCACGCGGGCGCAGAGAGCTGCGCTATATCTACTTTTATTTTTTAAATATAATTTTTTATTTATTGAAATTTTGTGTGTATTTCATGCAGAACATCCCAAACAATCTTATTTATCTTTATACCTGCATCCCAAATGGCACCCTCTCATAACCTCCCCCCGTCCCCCCACTGGAGCCCATATATTCTGTCATCCCTGTTGCTGTCCATTGTGTTATCAGTACCCCCAGCCGTTACGTCATGCTAGTCCATCCGCTGAGTCTAGTCAGCCTATCTAGAGTTCCTTGTTTTAGGAAGATCAGCTCTTTCTCATCTAGCAGCAATCAGTTGCCAACATTCCTTTAGAGAAGATTGGGGTCTGCTGTTCATTTTCCCAGTTCTATGCTGGGTTATGTCTGGAAGTCTCTTGGGAAACTCTGGCCAATAACTCAAAGGAAGGTATTTCCTGTCTGGCATTGTTTCTTGTTATGTAGCCTTTAGCTATACACATGGACTTTTGAATTATACTGATCACATTAATCTTTGGTTATACTTTCCTTTTGGGTGTTTAAGACCATACAGTTGGCCCAGATTAATGAATTTATTTTTACTCTTAAGGTTGTTCAAGGATCTGTTCCTCAGGAGTCTCATGGGCTTGGGAGGAGCCGCTGGCTCCTTTCTTTTACCAGTTCCACCTATGTGAAGATAAGTCAAAGGTCCTGCTTGACCATGGTTGGTTTCACTTGGAAGCATGGAGGAAATGTTTCCTCTGTGTTGACCCTCCTCTTTGTGGACTGGACACTGGTTCAAGTCCATCTGGTGGGGTCTCCATGGCCTCTTTGAGCTAGAGGACAGGTGACTCACCACAGTTACAGGACATTTTGAGAGATGCACCATAGTCCCCTGGAACTGAGTCGACCTTAGAGGCCAAGGAGAAAAAATGTCCTTTAAGTCCCTCTGACCAGATTAGTATAGGCCTTGCAGTATGGCTGTTAAACATCCAAAAAGGTTAGTTCCACCAGTCTGGTACTTTCAATTACCAAGTGCTATATAGATAAAGCTTGGACAAAAACCAAACATTCTCAGATAAACCTGGACTAGAAATATATTATGTTCCTTGAGCTAGCTGTATGTGTAATTTGTCAGTACGTTGTTGGACTGATATGGTTTCCTCTGGTTTTTTTAAAACTAGGTAGGCATTATTTACCTCTCTCATTATCTAACCCTTCACCGTGGTTTCCCCATTTTTTCCATTTCTCCCTTAATAATATCCTTCTTCTATGGTCTCTCCTCTCTTGAGCTCCTTCTTTCACTTTATCCCCAAGTTTCCTTGTATAACCCTCCCTCCACACCCCCATTAAAATAACCCCATTATTACCCATATTTCCCTTATTAACACCTGTTTCCAACTGTTCTTCTCTTTCAGGTTCTTCCTTTGGCTTTACTTCCCTGGTTCCTTTCCATTATCCTGGTTCCAGTAGCTATGTCTGGATACTTACTCACTTATCAGGATTTGGTGCTAGGATCCACATATGAGGGAGAACATACATCGTCACTTGTTCTTCTGACTCTGTGTTATTTAGTATAACAGTTTCTAGTTCCATCCATTTACCTGCAAATTTCATGATTTCATCTTTCTTTACTGCTAAGTAGAACTCCATCATATAAATGAACCACATTTTCATTATCCAGTTATCAGTCAAGGGACATTTAGGTTGCTTCCATCTCTCGGCTATTGTGAAAAGAGCAGCAACAAACATGGATGTACAAGTGTCTCTGCAATAGGATGAGTTTCTTGGATATATGCCAAAGAATGTATAACTGGGTCAAATGGTAGGTTCATTTGTAGTTTTTTAAGAGTTCTCCATGCTGCTTTCCATAGGGGTTGAACAGGTTTGCAATCCCACCAGCAGTGGATGAGCCTTTCCCCACAACCTCTCCAATGTTTGGTATCATTTGTTCTCTTGATCTTAGTCAGTCTGACTGGGATAAGACGAAATCTTATAGTGGTTTTAACTTGCATTTCCCTAATTACTAATGATGTTGAACACCTTTTAAGATGCTTCTTAGCTAGCTTTATTTCTTCTCTTGAGAACTCTCTGTTCAGGTCCTTAGCCCATCTTTTAATTGGGTTACTTCCTTTCTTGATTCTCTGTTTTTTGAGTTCATTATATATTCTAGATGTTAAAATTCTGTCAGATTTGTTGCTGATGAAGATTTTCTCCCATTCTGTGGTTTTTCTCTTCACTTCCTTGGTTGCTTCTTTTGATGCACAGATGCTTTATAGTTTAATGAGGTCCCATTTGTTGATTCTTGACCTTGTTTCCTGAGCAACAGATGTCCGGTTTAGAAAATCCTTTCTTACACCTGTATCTTGTATATGTGTTTTCTTCTAACAGTTTCAGAGTTTCAGGCTTCACATTGGGGTCTTTGATCCATTTGGAGTTGACTTTTATGCAAGGTTAAAGACAGGGATTTAGGTTCATTCTTCTACAGGTGGAGATCCAGTTTTACTAGCACCATTTGCTGAACATGCTGTCTTTCCCCCAGTGAATGCTCTCAGCCCCTTTGTCAAATATCAGGTGGCTGAAATTGCATGTACTCATGTTTGGGTCTTCAATTTTGTTCCATTGACCTACAGGTCTATTTTTGTGCCAGCACCATGTTGTTTTTATGACTATAGCTCTGTAATAAAGTTTAAAATCTAGTATAGTACTCTCCCGAGCATTGCTTTTAGTGCTCAGGGTTTCTTGGCTATTCAAGGTCTTTTGTGTTTCCATATCAATCTTAGGATGTTTTTTTTCCAATTCTGTGAATAATGTCATGGGGATTTTGATTCGCATTGCATTGAATCTATAAATGGCTTTTGGTAGGATGGTAATTTTCAAAATATTAATTTTTACAATCCATGAGCATGGGACATCCTTCCATCTTCTGATGTCTTCCTCAATCTCTTTCTTTAAAGATTTAAAATTTTCATTGTAGAGGTCTGTAATGTCTTTAGTTAGGTTTATTCTGAGTTGTTTTTTTTGTTTTTTGTTTTTTTTTTGTTTTGTTTTTTTAGGCTATTCTGAAAGGAAGTGTTTCCATGTACTCTTTCTCTGATGGTCGATCGTTCTGACCAGACTTGTATGTCTTGGGAAATCAGTCGACCCCAGCTGGCTGGAAAGTAAAGACTCTGCTTGATTTTTACATCTCCAATCCCGTGTATTTGTTATCTGGAGGGGACCCATCGAGTCACGGACCCTAACACTGCAAAAAAGGGATAATTTGATCGCTTCTTTTCCATCATTACTCCTTTAATTTTCTTCTCTTGTCTTACTGCTCTTGCAAGAGTTTCAAGCACTATGTTAAAAAGCAGTGGCAATAGTGGACAGCCTTGTCTGGATTTTAATGGGAATGCTTCCAGTTTTTCTCCATTTAAAATGATGTTGGCTGTGGGTTTGTTGTATATGGCTTTATGACGAGTTATATTCCCTCCAGTCCAATTCCCTCTAGGACTTTGAATGTAAATGCATGTTGAATTTTGTCAAAGGCCTTCTCTGCATCTATTGAGATAACCATGTAGTTCTTGTCTTTGAGTCCATGTATATGATTTATGACGTTTATTGACTTACGTATATTGAACCATCCCTACATCTCTGGAAAAAGGCCGACTTGATCATGGTGGATGATCTTTATGATGTCTGTAGGTGGTTTGCAAGCATTTTGTTGAGAATTTTTGCATCTATGTTCATTAAGGATATGGGTCTATAGTTTTATTTTTTGGTTATATCTTTACCTGGCTTTGGTATTAGAGTGATGCTGGCTTCATAGAAGGAATTTGGAAGTTCTCCCTCCATTTCTAACTTCTTGCATAAATTGAGTAGTATTGGATATAGATCTTCTTTAAAGGTCTGGTAGAATTCTGCTGTAAATCCATCTGGTCCTGGGCTTTTTTTTAGTCGGAAGCTTTTGTATTGCTGTTTCAATTTCCTCATGTGTTATGAGTCTGTTTAAGCCGTTGATCTCTTATTGGTTTAGTTTTGGTGGTTCTCATACTTTTAGATATCCATCCTTTTAGGTTTTCAAATATAGTAGCGTATAGGTTTTATTTTTTTGTTTTTCTTTCTTACTACTTTATTATGCAAATGAAATCTCATTTCAGTTTGTTATATTTGGAAATCAGGTCTGGAGAGAATGTTGAAAGCTTAAATCTTTCATTACTGTGAATATAACCATCCACTTAAAACTTCAGTGCATGTCACAGGCTAATTTTATCAGGTAATGCCAACCAACCCTAGCATATAGGTCTTTAAAGTATTCCCTTATAATGGTTTGGATCTCTTTGGTTTCTGTTGTGATGTTTCCCCTTTCATCTCTGATTTTGTTGATTTGGAGGTACTCTTTCTTTCTTTTCGTTAACTGGGCTAGGGGTCTGTAAAATCCTGATTATCTTTTCAAAGAACCAGCTCTTGGATTCGTTGATTTTTTTGTATTTTGTTTGTTTGTTTCTATTTCATTAATTTCTGCTCTGATTTTTGTTATTTCTTCTTGTCTACTGGGTTTGGATTTCGTTTATTGTTCCTTTTCAAGTGTCTTGAGTTGTAATGTTTAACCATTTATTTGTGTTCTTTCTTATTTTTTAATGTAGGCACTTAGAGCTATCAACTTCCTTCTAAGGATTGCTTTCAACATATCCCAGAGGTTTTGTTGTGTTGTATTGTCCTTTTCATTTAGTTCCAGGAATACTTTTATTTCTTTCTTAATTTCTCATTTGACCCATTCATCATTCAGTAGTGTGTTGTTTAATCTCCATGTGTTCATGTAGTTAATAAGGTTTCTTCCAGTATTGATTTTAAGCTTTATTGTATTGTGGTCTGATAGAATGCATGGAATTATTTCAATCTTTTTGTATTTGTTGAGGTTTGTTTTGTGCCCCCATACATGATCAATTTTGTAGAAAGTTCTGTGGGGCTCTGAATAGAAAGTATATTCTTTGGTGCTTGGGTGGAATATTCGGTAGATGTCTGTTAGGCCCATTTGATGTAATGGTATTGTTTAATTCAGATGTCTGTTAATTCTCTGTCCTGTTGACCTATTTCATGGAAACAATGGGGTATTAAAGTCCCCTACTGTTAACGAGTTGGGATTAATCTGGGTCTTAAAGTCCTGTAATATGGTTTTTATGAAGTTGGGTGCACAGAGTTTGGTGAATATATGTTCATGATTGTAACATCTTTTTGGCTAATTGTTCCTTTGATCAGAATGAAGTGGCCCTCTTTATCTCTTCTGATTAGTTTTAGTCTGAAGTCTATTTTGTCAGATATTAGAATTGCAACTCCTCTTTTCTTAGTACCATTTGCTTGGAATATTTTTTTCCATCCTTTCACCTTAAGGTAATGCCTGTCCTTGAAAGTGAGATGGGTTTCTTGCAGACAACAAAAAGATGGGTTTGTTTCTTAATCCATTCAACTGGTCTGTGTCTTTTGACTGGCAAGTTCAGTCCGTTGATATTTAACGTTATTAATTAAAGATGTGTATTGATTCCTGTCATTTTGATTTCTGTTTGCATTCTTGGTGTAGCTGTGTGTTTCCACAGTTATACCTTCATTAAGTTTCTTTCTGTTACCCCTTGGGTATAGCTGTTCCTTTCTTCAGCTCTTCGTATTGCTTCAAGAACTCCCTGAAGGGCTGGTTTTGTGGCCTATTTATGTCATGGACAATTTTTCTTTCCCCTTCAACTATAATAGACATTTTGACTTAGTAAAGTAATCTGGGTTGGCATCTGTGGTCATTTTGAACTGGGAATACTTTGGTCCAGGCTCTTCTGGCTGTTATAGCTTGCACGATGTACTGTGGAGAGTTTCTTTTCTGGTCCTGTCTATTTAGTGTTCTGTGTACTTCTTGTATTTGTGTGGGCATGTCTTTTTTTAATTTTGGGAAATTTTCTTCTACAATCCTATTGAAGATCTGTTTTATACCATTATCTTGAGATTCTTCTCCTTCCTGTATGCCTATGAGTCATAAGTTTGTTTTTTTATGATATCACACAATTCTTGCATATTCCATTCTTGTGTTTTTTAAATTTTTCATAATCTTTGTTTGAGTGGTCTAATTTGTCCACTTTATCTTCCAGTCTCGATATTCTGTTTTCCATGTCATCCATCCTATTGGTGAGGCTTTCTCCTGTCATTTCTAATTGGCTTATTGAGCGTTTCACTTCCTTCTTCATTTCAGCCTGAGTATTCTTCAATATTT
The DNA here is from genome assembly GCF_000622305.1 of Nannospalax galili. NCBI lineage: Eukaryota > Metazoa > Chordata > Mammalia > Rodentia > Spalacidae > Nannospalax > Nannospalax galili. Next base: position 648,926 of record NW_008355644.1, on the reverse strand, counting down.
CTAACTCTTTTCTGAATTCATTCAGAAGTTTATCCCTATCTTCTTTCA
>NW_008355644.1:592009-646890 GCF_000622305.1 Nannospalax galili | reverse complement strand
GTGTTCTTTAAATTCACTGAATTCTTTTATCATGTTTATAACTGTTCTTTTGAATTCCATGTCCTGTGTTATCTCTAGGGGGTTCTCATTGTACTCCCCTACAGGACTGTTGGTACTTGGTGGGGATATATTATTTTGGTTTCTCATGTTATTTTTTTTCACTGTGACTTTAACATGTGGATTTCTTTTGTAGTTTCTGATTCTTGTGTGAGCTCAAGCCTTCCTTTGTTGAGTTTGTCTGCTTCTTTTTGTAAACTTTATGTGCCTTTGTGGTTTACTTGTTGGGCATGAAAGGCTGGTTGGTCTGGGCTTTAGGTTCTCTCTTTTGATTTTATATTGGAGGGGTCAGATGGCTTTCATCCTGCTGCTCAGGAGTTCCCACAGAGGCCCAAGTCTGATGAGGATCAGATGCTCTCAGGCTCTCTTAAGGTTTCTATTTTATATATATATATATATATATATATTTTGTTTATCATTTTTATTTTATGTGTATGAGTGTACTGCCTTGTGTGTGTAAGTGCACCCATGTCATGCAATCCCATGGAGGTCAGAAGGTGTCAGATCCCCTGGAATTGGAGCTACAGATGGTTGCCAGTCACCATGTGGGTGCTAGGAATTGTACCCAGGTCCTCTGCAAGAGCAGTTGGTGCTCTTAACCATGGAATCATCTCTTTAGCCCTACTATTTATTTATTTTTATAGGCCTATCAATCCTAATTTGTGTTCCCCAAATGTTCTTGGGTGTGGGTGCATCCCTTGGAACCTGGTCAGCCTATACGACATCACATCCTTAGAGAAAACTCTCTTGTCTGGTGTGGTGATGCATGCCTTCGATCCTAGCACTCAGAGGGCAGGCAGATCTCTGTAAGATTGAGAACAGTCTGGTCTACATAGTAAGTTCCAGGCCAGCTGAAGCTACAGGGAGATCCTGTCTCAAAAAAAAAGGGGGGGGCGAGAGGCAGTTTTGGGAGGGTGCAGATGGGGGAAGGAGTATAAAGATGATTATGATGTTTTTTATGAAATATGCAAAAATTCAATAAAGAAAAAGAAGAGGAGAAGAAGGAGGAGGAGGAGGGGGGAACTGACTCTCTCTCTCTCTCTCCCAGCAGCTATTGATTGTCAATACATCCTCAGCTATGGCAGGGACTTCTTTCTCATTCCTACCATCCATGCTGAGTTTCTGTCTACTTTGGACTGCACAGGTCTTGTGCATTCTGTCACACTGTGGGTTCAAGTGCAACTGCTCACTTGTGACAAGACAATGTGGATTCCTTGTATTCATCCACAAGAATCTTTTTGCTCCTTCTTCTGAAATGATCCCTGAACCTTGGAGAGAGAGAGAGAGAGAGAGAGAGAGAGAGAGAGAGAGAGAGAGAGAAAGAGAGAGAGAGAGAAAGAGAATGATATAGGTGTGTCCCATTTAGGACTCATTCTCTGCATGTTGACTAATTGTGGGTCTCTGTGTTAATTGCCATCTGCTGCATGAGAGTTGAGAGATGCATTAATCTATAGGAATAACAGTTATTCATTAGGAGCCAGTTTAATAATAATTCTAATTAGCAGAATAAAAGTAGTAGATCCTCTCCTGTGGCCTGTGACCTGTCTAGCCACAGGTTTTTGGCCCTGATAATAGTGCCAGGTCTGGGCTCAGTCTTGTGAAGTGGACCTTAATTTCAATCAAAAGGTGGTTGATCACTCCCATAACATTTATGTTACTATTGTATCAATAGGCATATCTTACCAGGCCAGTTGTTACTGTAGCTTGCATGGGTAAGTTTGATGGTTGCTTTTCTCTTTCAACAGCATGCATAGCACTTTCTAGTACTATGAAGGTTAGCCAGAGGAGGTGAAGCTTTGAGGTAAGTAACAGGTTCATTTTTCCTTGTTTGTTCTACAACTCATATATGCAGTGTCTTCAGCAATAGGGTCTTATTGTTGAGTTCTGGCAGGTAACCAAGAGCAATGACAAGAGTCAGTATTGTCTGAAGGTCTATGGGATACCCCCACACACACCCTGATCAACAACTCCAAAAGAGGGATTCCATTCCCAGAACTGGACTTTTTGTTTGCTAGCCTATGATGTCTGGTAGGGGAAACTTCATTTAAACTATTTTTATATTGTATATGTGTAGATTTTAAGAAGCTTCTATAGTAGTAGCCTTCCATATGACTTTTTTTTTTTTTTGGTCTTTTTTTTTTTTTGAGACAGGGTCTCCCTGTAGCCCCAGCTGTCCTGCAACTCACTATGTAGACCAGGCTGGCCTTGAACTCACAGAGATACACCTGCCTTTGCCTCCCAAGTGCTGGGATTAAAGACGTGCACCACCACACCTGGCTCCATATGACTTTTTCAAAAGACTTTTAGTGTTAGTTATTCCTTCCCTTACTTTCTCCTTTTCCCTGCCTTCCCATTCCCCACTCCATTTAACCCTTCCTATCCATTATTCCCTTATACCACCACATTCTATCTTCCCTCCTATGAACCTCCCCATGACTCCTTATTAGTTTTCTGATGCCTATGAATTTTCAAAAAGAAAGAAAGAAAGAAAGAAAGAAAGAAAGAAAGAAAGAAAGAAAGAAAGAAAGAAAGAAAGAAAGAAAGAAAGAAAAGAAAAGAAACGAGGAGGCGGGGAGAAATCTGTCATCCTTATCTTTGTTTCTCTGTATGTAATGTTTCTTTTTCCATGGCTGCTTTTATTTTTTCTTTGTCATTGGTTTTAAGCAGTTTGATTATGATATGCCTTGATGTTCTCTGCTCCATGTTTCTGTGCTTAAATTTTCTTAGGTTTCTTGGATCTGTTGGTTTATAGGTTTTGCCAGATTTGGAGAACTTGGGCCATTATTTCTTCTGAGTTTATCTTTAGCCCACTGGCTTCCTTTCCTAGGAATTCTCATCTCTAATTACACCTATGTTTGACCACTTGAAATTATTCCACACTATACTCATGTTCTGTTCATTTTATTCAGTCTTTTCTTCATGTTTCATTTTGGATTGTTTCCAAGATCATTATTTTTTCTTCCTGTTGTATAATCTTCTGTGATTCCTATCAAGTGCATTTTTCATGTCAGAAACTGGAGCTGTCCTCTGCAATGTTTCCCTTTGCAACTGTATTAGAACTTGAATGTCTGCACTATTCAAGTTTAGTCTTTCCTTCTGCTTCTTGACACAGGTCATAACTATTTAAATACATTTCTTTATACCAATGCTGCCATTTTTATCTTTATCATTAGTTTTGATTAAATTTTTTCTGATTCCCAACTATATTTTTTTCTCCTTTTTGAGGAGAAAATGTCTGATTATTTTTGTTTGTATGCAAATTTTATAGAAATTGTGGTTCAAGGGGGCAAACATCCATTCCTAAACTGGCACAGAAAAGTAACTAATACAGAAGGGCTTAAGGGTGTGCATAGGACATTTTGATATATTTTGTTTTATAATTTATGTTGGGTCCAAAAAAACTCCTATGTTCTAAATTGTTATGCCTGAAGTCTTTTAAAATAAAAACTAGTAACAAAGAGAAATTTTATTTAATTGTTTTAGCCCAAATGTTCTAACAGAGGTGGGCACTGCCCATGATAGAGAAAATGTCTTGTTTTGCTTTGTTTTCAGCTAGGTAACATAAAGGGTCATTTTACACGTAAAAGCTCACCCATGCAACGAGTATAAGAAAATGTAATTGAGGGGCTGGAGAGATGGCTCAGCAGTTAAGAGCTCTGGCTGTTCTTGCAGAATGCCTGGGATCCAATCCCAGCACCCTTGCCACTAACAACCGTCTATAACTTCAGTTCCAGGGGATCTGATGCCCTCTTCTGTCCTCTGTGGGTATTGCATGACATGGGTGCTCTTACATATATGTAAGCAATATACCCACATACATAAAATTAAAATAATAAATTTTAAATTTTTTTAAAAAAGAAAGTGTAATTGAAAAAATAAAAATAAACACAGGAGGAATTACTACAGTACAATGGTAGAGTTGAAATACTTTGTTAATTATTCAAAAACTTGAGCAAGTATTAGTTTTGGTTTTCTTTTGTTTTTTGACAAAGTCTCTCTGTGTAGCTCAAGCTGACCTCAAACTCACAATCCTTTTTTCTTAGCCTTCAGAGTGCTGGGATTACTGGCATGTACCACTGTGCCTGGCTCAGGTAACTGCTTTTCTTAAAATATAAAAGTGACTTGTGGTTTGAGGCAAGCCTCGGCTACAAAGTTAGACTCTGCCTCAAAAAAACAAAACAAAACAAAACAAAACAAAAACCCAGAATGTCTGCAATTTACCTTACATGCTCTGGAGTCTGGTCAATTTACCAGGCATCACACCAGTAAGAAAAACTGACTCGCTTTCTCCAAGCATTCACCAGTTATCAGTATATTCTCAGGTAGTACTGGGGCTCCCTTCCAACCTCCCTCATCCATGCTGGACCCCGTCTGGGTTGGTTTTGCATAGGTCTTATGTATGATGTCACAAGTGTTATAGGTTTATATGTTCAACAACCCTGTGGGGTTCAGACAATACAGCTTTCTTGTATTCATCTACCAACCTCTGTCTCTTACAATCTCTCTGCCCCCTCTTCCACAATGATCCCTCAGCCTTTGAAGGAGAAGGTCTGAGCACTCAGCAGTCTCTTATTTTCTGCACATCGACTGTTTGTGGATCTCTGTGTTAGTTGTCAACTACTGTGAGAAGAAGTTTCTCTGGTGAGAGTTGAGGGACGTATTAATCTATGGATAGTAAAATGGGTCATTCATTGTGAGTCAGTTTACTATTATGTCTATTTAGCATAATGATAGTAATAGGTTCTCCCCTTGACCTATGATTTGTCTAGGCACAGGTACAGATATTTGTCTTGCCCTAATAACAATGTCAGGTATTGACTCCCTATTGTGAAGAGGGTTTTAGATGCAATGAGTAAGTGATTGGTTACTCCCATAATATTCATGCCATTATTGCACCATTAGGCATGTTTTTGCAAAGCCAGTTGCTGCTATAGAGCTCAACATTCACAGCTGGGCAAGGCTGATGATTGCTCTTCTCTGTCAGTAACATGCATAGCACTTTCTAGTACTATGAACGCTAGCCAACAGAGATGTAGCTTCTAGGTCTGTATCAGTTTGATTTCTCTTGTTCATCGAGTCCCTGTTTATAATAGCCAGGAAATTCGAACAATCTAGATGTCCATCAACTCAAATATGTAGTATCTTTAGCAATAGGGTTTTACTGTCCAGTTCTTGTGAGTAACCAAGTGCAATGGCAATAGCCATTATTATTTGAGGATTTATGCTCTCTCTCTGGTCAACAACTCCAAAACAGGGAGTCCATTCCTGGCATTTAGTTTTTCTTTTGCTAGTCTATTAAGGTCATTGAACCCCTGTTATAGAGTAACTATCTTTTAAACTCTTTTTATACTATATATGTATATATTGAGAGATGCTTCCATAGTAGGGTGCCACATGACTATTTCAAAATCAAAAGGTTTTTGGTGTTAGTTGTCTCTCCTCTTACTCCCTCTTCTGCCCTACCCTGACATTCCCCTCCCCATTACACCCAGCCTATTTCTTACTCTCCTCTCCCATTTATAGCACTGCATTCTATGTCCCACCCCATGAACAACCCCTCCCCCCACGGCATGGCTGGATCATGTGGGAGATCAATTTATAGCTTTTTAAGGAACCTCACACTGATTTTCAGAATAGCTGCACCAGTTTGTACTCCTGTGTGCAGGGCCTACCTGTTCCTCTTTCCCCACATCCTCTTTTGGTTTTTGGTTCTTAGACATTCTGATTTCCATGTCATTCATTGCTTCCTGGACTTCCCCTATAAGCATAAACTTTGCTTAGTTGCAGTCATGTCATGTGTGTATTTGATACTGTGTACTCATGTATGTGTCAGTGCTTCTCCATTTCTCCACAGTCAACATAGCCGTCATTTTCATGTCAACCTAGTTTTCTGCACAGTAATTCACCAACCATTTCCTTCTCTGGGACATTTATATAGCTTCTAGACTTTAAATATTGAAATAACTTCATGATAAATGTACTTGAGGAGGGTTTGCTTACGTTAAATAAAGCCTTAGCAGAAATTGCAGAGGTACAATTACTCAGTTGGCGGGTATGACTATCCCTTCGCTTCCCTCCCTCTTTGACTAGAGCTGTTTACTTAAAGCCCCAGGCCTCATGAATGCCTAGGAATCTTCATTTTAAAATAATCTATTTTGGGCTTGTATTTGTTTTGCTAGGTTGTCAGGAAAATAAAGAAGACAGTTAGGAGCAGATTGGAAAATTCCAGTTTATCCAAAGAGATTTCTGTTTTTTGAGAAGTGTGAAGAATTCAGGAGACAGGTTGACCTGGTTTCCAATACTGACTTGGCTACTGATGAGTTGTCTGACCTTAGGAAAGTGACTAGTTCTCTTTAAGACTCAGTTTCCTCGCCCTGAATCTTCCTTCCTCACAAGATTGTTCCAAGGATGAAGCAAGAAAATTCACACCCCATGCTGGGTGGTGACAGTGGCTGACGTGGGAAGTGCTCAGTGGACAGGAGGTGTCCTGGGTCAAGCAGAAACCATGTCCCACAGATAGGACATGTAGGGTGGAGTTCAGTCCCAGGAAGGGAGGGAAGAGGAGGAAAGGCCCATGCATGCAGCTTCCTAAGGGTATGTAGACTCTGGAGTAGAGGACCAGGAGTGTGGATTTCTGAGTGATCTTTATTTTATTTATTATTTTTTATTATTTATCTATTCATTCATTTGTTCATTTATTTTCAGGTTTATGAGTATTTTTCCTACATGTGTGTAAGTGCATCACATGCATGCAATGCCCACAGAAGCTGAAGAGGGCACTGGATCCTCTGGGACCAGAATTGTGCATGATTGTTAGTTATAATGTGGGTACTAGGAACTGAAACTATGTTCTTTGCAAGAGCAGTAAGTGCTTTTACCAACTGAGCAATCTCTCCATCCCCCTACTCCCACTGATATTTCTCGATATCGTGAAAATATCTGAAGTAAAGTTAAGAAGGGAAAGAATTGAAAGAATTCTGCTTTAGCCAGGAAATAGAGAAAACTGATGTTTACTGAGCAACTGTTAGGCCCAAGTATTTCCCATGGATCCACACCTTAGAGAAAATGTTAGGAATGGGGTTGAGTAGGAGAGTCACCATTCATTTCTACTTTATGAAACTATTTCTTTCCATAGCAAAAATAATTTCCCATTTCATAAAAATCAGCATGCCCAAAATGGGATTTTCCATCTGTAATACTTAATGTTGATTGTGGTATCTAGAATCACCTAGGAGACAAACCTCTGGGTATGTCAGCAGTGGTGAGAGACAGCCATGAACCTACAGGAAAGGGATCTCAAAGTCATCTAGGTCACTTGTGTTTGAATCCTAGATCTGTCACATCCTAGGGACCTGTGTTCAGGATCCTGGTCTATAAAATGGAGACTGGTTATTGTGCCAGGAAGAATTCATTTTTATGAATGGATCTGGCACAGAGCAGGAATCTGATTGTAGTAATAGTTGGTCACAGGCCTACAAAGTAGCAAAGCTTAGAGCTAGGTCTCCTCCTTCCAAAGTAATGTTCCTCCCACCACATTATGCTTTATCTTCACCCAAATGCCAGTGATCTGCATGTTACAAAATACTTGAGAAATACATTTACAGTGACTCAAGGAAAGGATTCATCTGGGCTTTTTGCATTAGGTTCCAATATATAATCATGAAATTCTTCACTCCAGTGACTTATGGAAATCTTCCCTTTTATCAGGAGTATTAGAAGGTTGGCAGTCCCCAAATATAAACCAATTTGTTTCAGAGGAACAAGCTAAGAACAGAAACCCTGCTGCCCTTATGTAGAACTCTCCAATCCTTTTCACAATTGCCCTATTACATTTCTCCATTTATTCATTTGTTGTGAGGAGGGGAGGTACACACCACAACATGAATGTGGAGGTCAGAGAACAACTTGCTGGAGTAGGTTCTCTCCTTCCACCATATGCATCCTGGGAATCAAACTCAGATTGCCAACTTGGTGGCAAGCACCTTTACCCACTGAGCCCTCTAGCTGGCCCCTCTACTCCTTCTTGACTTGTGTCCTTCCCAGTAATTTCTAAAGGCATCTGCACAGGATGAAGCAAAACCAGGGAAAAGAAAAGATTCATTTCAAAGCCTCAGGATGCTCATACTTTGTTGAACCTGTTTGAATAACAGATAAGGAAACTGAGGCTCAGTCAGTAAAGTTGGCCATGACCGCTCCTGCCATCCATGTCTGAGACAAAATTACTAAGCACTCTCATGTTTCTGGTAAACAGTGTTTGAGGTTTTGCATCAATGTGAGTATTGTATATGAGAACATCCCTGACTGTGCAGGTAAATTACCACCTTGCTAGAGTAATCTCTTCCCGGAGTGTGCTGTGGCTGGAGCTGATCAGCTCCTCACTGAATGTGAGATGGTATAGGCCCCAGAGACATTCAAAGGTCTGAATTGGGAGAAAGTCATTCTTCATGCCAATGTAGGAGGAAACATCATGCACGTACTTATTTCTGAACTAGGCGAAATGCAGGCCAGCTTCACAAATAACTTCTCTTTGCAATGGTCTTTAGGTGCAGGCCTTGCCCTACCATGTTGGGTGGTTTTTCAGCCTGATAAAGCAGAGTAGGAGCAGTACTAGCTGAAGGCCAAGGTGTCACACTTCAGTGTTCTGAGTCCAGTTTCCTTATCTAGAACATGAGTGCAGTTATTTTTAGCACACCCAGTCCTAGGGCTTCAAATATAGCATATAGATTCATGGTTTCAAAGCAACCTATATATTTACGAAAATAGAGACTATAGACCTATGGCTTCAAATACAACCTATAGACCTATGACTTCCAATACAGACTATAGACCAATGCTTCCCAAATGCAACTTCCCAGCCTCTGTCCTTTTTCAGAGCCTTTCCAGATGCATTTAACCATCTGTTGGACCCTGTTCACAACACCTGGCCTCAATTCTCAGTGCTGTACCTTTCTGTATGATATGGGACAAGTTACTTATTATACCTATTATATGTAAGTTACTTTATCAAAATTACATCTCACCAGAACATTGCTCATTTTATAACACCATGCCCCAAATAGAATTTTCTGTCTCCTGCCCCCAAACCTGTTCTTCCCTTGTCTGCATCTTCTCTGTAACACCACATTTTTCATCCAGGCACTCAGGTCAAAGACTCAGGAGCCCCAAATCACTTTCTTCTGCTCCACACTTTACCCACCAGCTAGTCCTACCAGCTGTAAATGCAAAATGCGACCAGAATATGACTACATTTCACCACATTATTTCCATATAATTTCTGATAACTTTTTTTGGTTAAGAACCTGTGGGCCCCTTTATCGGAATAATATTCTTAAATGCATAAAATAAGACATGGAGGATTACTGAGAAAACCATCATAATGAACGCAAAAAGCAAATGATGATGTCTTAATAGATGTGTTTCATGATTATAACATTAAGCAGAAGATGTGGTGGCAGATCTGATAAGTAGGTACCACAACTCCAAAGCAGTGATGCACTGGTATGAGAGCATTTCCAGAAACCTGCAGGAACTGTGATGTGTGAAACATCTGTTGTTTTCAATGGTGACAAAAGCACAGATTGCTCTTTCCAGGGTGGTTGGTCATTAACCTGGTTTCATTCTGTTGCTGTGATAAAACACAGCAAGCAACTTAGGGGAGAAAAGGGTTTATTTCAGCTTACTCTTCCAGGTCACAGCCGAATATTGAGGGAAGTCTGGGTAGGAACTCAAGCAGGAACTTAAAACAGAAACCATGGAAGAACATTGCTTGCTGGTTCAATTAGTATCATGCTTAACTAGTTTTCATATACAGTCTAGGACTACTCTGCCTAGCCCACAATGGGCTGGACTCTCCTGCATCAGTTAGCAATCAAGACAATCCATTATAGACCAACCTGATAAAAACAAATAGGCAACTGAAGCTTTTTTCCAAGTGATTCTAGGCTGTGTCAAGGTAGCAGTTAATGCTAAGTAGGACAGTTGCCTACATTTATCATTGAAAGGTATCTAAAATCCAGTTAGAGGATTGGGGACATTGCTTAATGGTAGAATACTTGCCTAGACTTCAGTTAGAGGTTAATAAAATAGAGATACACATATAGACATATCAAACACACACACACACACACACACACACACACACACACACACACACACACGTGCATCTTAGAAGTGTAGGAACTCCCTAAAAGGCTGGCAAGACGACTCAGCAGGAGCAGGAAAAGGTGCTTGTCACCAACCCTGATTACCTGAGTTCAATTTAGGCCCCAGTGTCTACCTGAAGGAAGGAGAGAACCAACTCCTACAAGTTGTCCTCTAACTTCCACATAAAAATGTAAAAAGAACTCTCAGAACTCTGGCTGAGAACACCTGGCTGAGTTTACACTGCTGGGGTAACGGGCCTGGGTTTCTGATGCAGTATCCTGGCACATCTCTAGGTTTCTAAACTGGCCTCTCTCAGGCCATTCTCTATCCAGTGACTGTTTTTCCATGTATATCATATCACTGCCTAACTTTAAAGCATCTCATAATATTCTATCAATATCAGTGAAGCCCAAACTCCTCCCCACAACCAGCAAAGCCCTGTGTTGTCTGGGCCCTGTCTACCTCCTGCCGTCCCTTCTCCCAGGCTCCTTACTTATTGTACTCTGACATGTCCTATGCCCAGAATCCATGTGGTTTCTTTCCTTCCATGAGGCCTCTGTTCAAATATCGCCTCAGAAAGACCTTCCCTGACCCTCTCTCACTCATCTAACAGACCCTCTTTCAGTCATTCTGTCCTCAGGCCCAGCTCTGTGTCCTACCTAAAATGTATCCTCTATGTATTAATATCCAGCCTGTCTATCTCTCCCACCAGAACCTGTCTATTCACCACTATTGGAGAACAACATAGAGGGCCACTCAACCTAGGGTCTGGGCACACCTCTATGGACTGATGAATGGGAGAACTGTGAGGTCCAGTCTCATAAGCCACAAGAGCCTTGGCAAGGAGGAGGGCAACCAGGACAGCTGTTGGAAAAGTTGGCATGTTAAGCAGGTCCTACTGACTGATGTTTGTCATTGGCTGCTATGCTTTGCTCCAGAAACTCTGGTCCCTCCCATACTCACACTTCCACCTCAGAGCCTGCAGTGAGTCCAGTACAGAACAGGGTACCAAACAGAAGGAATCATGCAACACCAAGCTCAGTCCCTGGAAGGCACTGTATGAACTCTACCATTGCTTGTGACCTGCCCCCATGGAGAAGCACATGTGCAGGGCTGCTTCTGTCCTTCACAGACCAGAGCCTGCCAGCCCTCCCACCTTACTCCAGTGCAAGTTTGGCAAGCTTCAAACACATTCTTACCCCAAAATGGGCTTTGCTCTCTCCTGGTGTGCCCCCTGGATCTCTAATTCAGCAGAACTGCAACTGCCATCACTTCCCTGCGGCTACCAATGCACTCATGCCAGTTACAGGCTTTTGTAGCTTGCAAAAGAAATCAGCCTTCCACTTCCATGACCTACCACAGCTGAAATGGAACAACAGCAGTGACTTAGCTTGAGTTCCAGCCTGACCATCAAGTCTGGCTCCCAATTAGGATCCCATTCCCAGAGTTCTTGGGAACAAGGGTGGAGTGGCAGGATACTAAAAGGGAGCTAAAAACACTGGGATAAGGGACCATGAGGACTTATAGCAGGGCTGAGCTGAGAGACAGATTCCAGACCAGAATGTCAGGCCTGCCCTAGCTCAGCTCACCTTTGCACAGGCAGAGCAGGAGTACAAACAGTCATAGACTATGTGCTTCAATATCTAAAAGTTATACCAACCTATCAGAATGAGAGATAAAATGTGTACTGTCCTCCTACCTTGACAAATACACCTTCAAGATGCAATGCCCAGTCCAGACTGAAAGTTCTGAGCCTGAGTGTGTCAGCAGGGTGAGCTCCCAGCTGCAGGCCCTCCTCCCCCTTTCCTTTTCACTCCCAGCTCTGTCTCATGATGGGTGACCTCAAGTGACCAAACCTCACACCTAAACCCTCATGAACCTCATATGTACAGCCACACACAAACAGCTTCCCTGGGCATCCAAGGGCCAAGGCCAACCACAGCAGCAAAGCAGTCTGCCCTTGGTTAGAGAGATGGTAAGAAGGGCCACTCTGGCCATGCAAGTGAATTGAGGGCTATCCAGGCAGACAATTTGAGAGTTACTAGAACTCCAACTCTAGTGGGGGTACACAAACTCGTGGCACATGAACACCTTACCAAAGGGGCAGGGTAGGGCTGGAGGGAGAGCAGAGCAGACCTGAGAAGCAAAAAGCCAGAGCAAGTGCTCCTGTTGTCAGGGTCTAATAACAACACCTCTGTAGACCAATTGGGGGACACTGAGGAGAACCAGGAAGCTGGCCCAAGGCAGCTCCAAGGAGAAGAGAATAAAGCCCATTTAAGATGGTGCTAGGGATGGCTTGTTAAAGCCTTTCGTGCTAACTCTAAATGAGCATTTCTAAAAAATCTCATGAAGATTTTGTTCTCATTGAAAACCTGGAAAGAAGTCTTTGAAAGCAGTTCCACAACATTCTGTCCAGAATTTTTATCAAAAATAGGCTCTGTTGCTTAACTGTTTCACCACGCACAAAACATTCTATCCAATTTTAAAACAAAAACAGCAGCAGTTAAGAGCACTGACGACTCTTGGTGAGGACCCGGTTTTGTTCGATTACTAGTACCCACGTGACAGCTATGAACTGTCCTTAATTTCAGTTCCAGGGGAATCCAAAGCCCTCTCTGACCTCGCGGCATTGCACGACACAGGTGCACTCACATACATGCAAACAATACACTCATACACATAAAATAAAAATAATATTTTTTTAAATATTAAAAAAAAACAGGTCGTTTACAACTCCTTCAATAAACATGGCAAGAGCAATGACCTTGAATTGCTTTAACCTTGGTTTTTCTTTAGTTTTTTTATATGTCTGAGTGTTTTGCCTCTATGTACATACGTGTACCATGTGTATGCTTAGTGCCCACAGAGGTCAGAAGAGAGTGTCAGATCCCTCTGAAACTAGTTACAGATGGTAGAGAGCTGCCATGTGGGTGATGGAAACTGAACGCAGGTCAGCTGCAAGAGTAGCCAGTGCTCATAACCACAGAGCCATCTCTCCATCCCCAAATATATATTTTTTAAATCATTTGTCATCTTCTTATAGATTTACTTATTTTTATGTGTATATATTATTGCCTGCATGTATGTATGTGCACCACATGTGAGCCTGGTGCCTGTAGAGGACAAAAAAAAATGGCATTGGAGCCCCCTGGATGGGAGTTACAGGTAGTTGTAAGCTGCCATATGGGTACTAGGAACTGAACCTGGGTCCTCTGCCAGAGCAGCCAGTGCTCTTAACCACTGAACTATATCTCCAGCCCCCTAATCTTGTTTTTCAATTATAACCAGATTAAGGAAGAAACATCAAAAGGAGAATGAAAATGAAAACATAAGGCAACAACTGGCAGTGGTGGCACATGGCTCTAACCCCAGCACTTGGGAGACATATCTCTGTGAGATCGAGACTAGCCTAGTCTACATAGTGAGTTCCCGGCCAGCTGGGATACAGGGAGACCCTGCCTTGATAAAACAAATAAACAAAAGACAAAGCAATTTAAAAATAAATGTGGTGGGATAGATACAGGAAGACTGCAGAGAGAAATGAAGTCCACAGATGAACATCCTCACAGGGGCCTTTTCTGACACGGATATAAAAATTTTGAGACCACATTGCACTTTTACAATCATAGGCATTGGCAAAGGTGTCATCTATAAGGGTTTGCTCTGTGAGTTGTATGAACTTGTTATATAACAGACTCTTTTAGAACCATCTTGGCATGAACTTCCTAGCCCTGGATCACAGAGATGGCTCATCTTATGTAACGCTATCACATGACAGCATTAAGTGATCAGAACCAGGAACCTTTATCACTACTTTTTTGCCCTTATATCAATCTGTCAACCATAACTAATCTTTTTTCTTTTTCCCTTTTTATTTACTTATTGATTTAGTTTCTGTTTTTGTTTTCTTTTTGCTGTTATTTTCTTTTGGGAGGAGATAGGGAGCTGTATCTCAGACTGGCCACAACTAATAATCTTTCTGCCTCCATTTCTTAGGGTTCAGAAATTATAGACAAGCACCACCACCCAGCTGCATAATAATTAATTTTTAGCCAGGACTTTTGAAGTATAATATATGTATTGTTCCCAGCTGTTCCCAGCCCTATAGTCAAGGGCAGGTGCTTGTTCTTAGATACAGATAAGGAAATGGAGGCAGAAAATGGTAAAGCTGCATGTCTGGGGCCTGAAAGCAAGTTGCTTCTCAGTAGAACCCATACAAGAACTAGGAAGGACTAGGTCTGCTCCCTTCCCTTGGGGTGCTGTGTGCTTTCTGCATGGCCTCCTCTGACCTCTCTTTCTAATCCCGTTAGTAGTGAGGAATCAGACCTTCGCATCCTTCTGTGTAGTTTCATAGTATTCTATTGTAAAAATTCTAATATGTTGATCAAAACTTGGCTTTGTTGCTGAGAGTTTTACCACATATGAAATACCTATGAGTTTGGCCTTCTGACTTTTCTTGGTTTTCTGACTTGGGTATTTGAAGCATAACAGTGGCCCACACACAGGGAGGAAGCTTTGGGGGACTTTTTGATTGAGGGGCATGGGAATGACATGCTGCATACAATGGAGAAGTGACCTAAGAGGCATCTCTGGGAAGACCTGTTACCAGTAGGGTCCCCCAAATTAAATGCAGAGCATCTAGGTGGCCTTGATACAGAAACAAAATGATAGCTGAGTATTGAGAAATCACTATCTTAGCCATGTCTGAAGGCAATGGCACAGGAAAGACAATGAAAGGGAAGAAAGAGGAAAACCAATAAGACTTACAGTCTGCTTTTAGTCAGGGCTACCCTAGCTAAAAATGACTGTTCTTAGCTATGGCTCTGACTGCTGGATGAGCCCAAGAAGCTTTCGTGTGGGTGGAATGTGGAGTCAAAGCTTAATATATCTTCATTGGATCAAAGAGTGAGGATGGCAGATGGATGGTTGGAGGGGCTGGGGTGGAAAGAATGAAGGAATCAGTGTTCTGTGTTCTGTGGTTCCAAAGACAGGCAGTCAGTGTTCTGATTGTATTTGGTTCTGTATGTCTGGAACTACTTTTTAGTTTGGAAGATTGGAGTCTGCTTTTAGTCAAACTTTTTAATTATTTTTAAATTGAAGCCAGCATTTAATCAGAGCAGCTAAAATCTAATACAAAAACTCCCTCAATATAACGAGTTATAAAATATCAAAGGACAAAAGTATAGATCAGTAGTAGAGCATTTGCTTAGCACGTGCAAGGCCCTGGGTTCAAAGTCCCAGCACTGCAAGAAAACCACCACCACCAACAACAACAACAAGAAAAACCTTCTTGTAATCACATCTAAGTCTTTGATTTTACCCAGTCCTTGACAAGAATTTGAAACACTGACCCATGACTTAACTGTGATGGGCCTTGACTATCAAATTTTAGAAGTAATTTTGGGGGCTGGGAAGATGGTTCAGTGGATAAAGTGCTTGCTGTGCAAGTGTGAGAACCGGAGGTCAGATTCCCCAGAATCATGTAAAAGCGGGGCAAGTGTGACAGCTACCTGTTATCCCAGCACTTGGGAGGCATAAGTAGGGAATCCCTGGGGCAAGCTGGTTGGCTAGATTAGCTGGAATTGGTGAACTCTGGGTTCAGCTAAAGATACTGTCTCAATAAATAAAATGGAAAATAATAAAGGGAGACACCCAACATCAACCTCTGGCCTCAACACCCATGTGCACACAGGTGCATGCACATGCATATATTCTCCCACAACATGAATAAGCATACACATATGCATACCACACACATATATACATGCAAAGAAAAAGCAAACGTACTTTTATCCATGCAACAAAGAAAAGCCAAAGAAAACCCAGTCAGAAAACCTGGGCTCCATTCTCAGGTGAGATAGGAATTCCTTTACCTCAGCATTCCCTTGTTGGTAAAGTGCTATGATTCTCTGCTTCTTATATAATGTTATAGGAATCAAACACTTACTATATTGTGCATCTGAAAATTCTTTGCAAAGATAATGCAGTAGTGATATCATTTAATGATGTCAGGCACTGTTCTAATGGCTTTACATGAACAACTAGTTTCATCTTTGTAACAGCACGATGAGGTGAGGTGGCTACTAGAATTACCCTCATTTCCAGGCAAGGAAACTAAGATGTCTGTCCAGGACCATTCATCCATGACATGGGGGTCCTTATATACAAGGCTCTGGTTTGCCTTAGAGTCTGCATGGTAAGTACTACACACTCTTCTAAGGATCACTGCCACCACATTGTCTGACAATAACTTAGTCAAGCTGGCCTGTGAGGCAGATGTCAATATTTGTACTACATCCCAATCAAAGGCTGAATTGTATAAGTTTCACTTTTATTGTCTACCTTTGTCTTTATAGACATTTTTTTGTGGCTTGGTGGCCCATGAGGTAGTTAAAGAACAGAAAGCTGAGGCTGAAAACAGTAGAGAGCTTTAGACCAAAGTCACCCAGGCACAAGACAACACACATCTGCCCTTTCTCTGTGAAACTTTCTTTGTCATTCTCCTTAGGAGCTGAGCTTGTGCAGCCTGGACACTGGGACACAGTGGGGGAACATACTATTCTCCAGCCACTGGGAGTTCTCCATAAATAAAAAATCAGCAGCTTAGAGAGATTGCTACAGCAAGACAAGGAAGTCATTTCTGGAACATGTGGCCCAGTCCTGTAAAGAAGGTGTGGACAGAGCTCAACACTGGGGTCTGGATTAGGGGTCTATAGTGACCACAGGTAGCACAGAACACCACAGGCATCCAGCCCTATAATCTGCCCTCGACCAGCCTGGTAATGAAAAATAATTTGAAATGAATATGTCCCCT
Organism: Nannospalax galili; assembly: GCF_000622305.1. Classification (NCBI taxonomy): domain Eukaryota; kingdom Metazoa; phylum Chordata; class Mammalia; order Rodentia; family Spalacidae; genus Nannospalax; species Nannospalax galili. Next base: position 629,876 of record NW_008355644.1, on the reverse strand, counting down.
ATACCTCTGGCTCTGCCATGTGGCTCTTCTACCCCAAGGGATACACCCTAGATGCAGGTGGTATGTGTTATTGCCCCCAGTGGACCTTGGTCTCTGGGCTCACCTACATCCACTACAATTTCCATACTTCTCTTCTGGAATACTAGAGACGCATCTAACTTTGAATGGGCATGCCAACCCCTCCAGACTATTTAAAAAACAAGAATGGAAAAAATCAGCAAGCTAGGTTCCCAAAAGCCAGAGCTTTTCATCCCAGCCCCCAAAAAACAGAACAATAATTCCCAAAATCTCTTTTAGTTGCCCCTAAATGGCATCCACTTCCCTCCATCCAAAGATGTCATGCCCCAGACAGAAGCCCACAGAGTTTTGAGTAACTTGGGAGATCAACTGAGTCACAGTCATCACTTTTTTTAGTTCAAGACTCTTCATCTAAATAAAGCACAAGAGAAGCTTGTGTTTAAAGCCACTGTGACAAGATGAAAATAGTCCCCCAGCCTCCCTCATTCCCACTTTTCCACTCTCATACCTGACTTACAAAAGTCACCAGGCCTGTGGTCAAACTGTGGTTAAGGGAACGCCAGCCAATGAGGCTCCTCTGGTAGCTTTGAACCAGGCTCCTGGCCACTGCAGAGCCCAGTTCCAGCCCTCCGGGCACCAACTGACCCAACTATGCCACAGCAGTGGCCTTGAAAAAGCTCTGGGTCTGGGTGATGGGCAAAAATGCCTACCTTCTCTAGAATATATCCCCAGCAGAAATCTACACTAGAGACTTACTGCTGAGACCAGGCCTGATGGAGCAACCACCTGTGTGGAAGGACAAACTGAAAACAGAGGGTGACTATCCCAATCAAGGTCCAATGAACTGTAGGTCCAGTGAGGACAGCATCACGTCTATCTAGTTTGTTGTGCTTCCTGACAGTCAAAACAGAACCCTGCCCCCCAGCTCCCTGGTGGCCTTCCAGGAAGAGCAAATGTATGAATTTACCCTCTTCTCTGTGGCGCTAGAGTGGGTACTGCATTGGAAAGAGCAAATGTGTCAGGTCGGTTCTGTTAGGCAATGCTTCAGAAATTTTTTCTTTTTTTTCTTTTATTTTCATATATGTGTGTGTGTGTGTGTGTGTGTGTGTGTGTGTGTGTCTGTGTCTGTGTCTGTGTCTGTGTGTCTGTTGTGCATGCATGGTCCCGTGTGTGGGTGCATATGTGGCAGGTGCATGTGTGTGCAGGTTGGGACTCGTCCTCTATTGTTCTTCTACCTTATTCATTGAGGCAGAGTTTCTCAATCAAACTCAGAATTCACTGATATAGCCCATATACATATATATATATATGTATGTATATGTATATGTATATGTATATGTAATCTGTATCTGTACATGTATATGTATATGTATGGCTAGGTAGCATGTTCTGGGGATCCTCTGTCTCTACCTCCTGATGCTGGAATTATAGGTGGGCTGCTCACTGGGTAATCCATGGGTTCTGGGAATTCCAGTCTTCACACTTGAGTGGCAAGTGCTTTAACTACCAAGCCATCTTCACAGTCCTGAAAGTGTTTTCTCATAAGGGACATGACTAATACAGATGGGGGCCCTTTCTTCTCAGTTTACTTGGGACCAACTTTGAAAGCAGTTAGGACCTAAAAGCATACAGACATGAAGTGTTGAAGTGAAGTATATGGATGTGAGGTATACAGACGTTTTGTTGCTGTTGTTTGTTTGTTTTTCTCATAATAGGTAGTCTGATTCTTTCTCTGTATCCATATCAATACAAAAATCAAGTCCTTCATTTTAAAATGGCTTAGTATTTACAAATAAACCCCATACTGCTGTCTATATATTTTAAATTAACTCTGATTACTTATAACACTTAATACAATGAAAACATTATGTAAATATAATAGTTCTACTGTATTGGTTGGAGGAAGTCTACAGTCTACATATGATTACTGCATACAGTTTCTTCTTTCATATATTTTCATTCCCTGGTTGGTTGAATCCAAGGATGCAGAACCTGTTTATACAGAGGATCACTTTGAAACTGAAAAGATCTCCTTCATGCCATCTGTTTTCTATGTGAGCACCTGTGAGGGTGATGTTGGACCAGCATCCCCTGGAGGGACTGTCAGATGTAAGTGCTTAGCTGAGATCTCAGTATTCCCATCTCAGCAGTTAACAGTAAAGAGGTGGGAATTCTTTTCTCCTGTGTACATTAAACAGAACTGAGTGCTCCATAAAGTGCTTGCCTAGCATACACAAAGCCTGGTTTTGATCTCCAATACCACATAAGTCAGGTGTGGCAGTGCACACCTATAATCCCTGAGCTCAAGAGGTAAAGGCAAGAGGATTAGAAGTTCAAAGCCTCAGCTGTGTGAGCCAAAGCCAGCTAAGTGAGACCCTGTCTCAAAAACAAACAGAACAAAAAATAGAACTGCTATGGAATCCTGTTCAAAGATTCTCTCTTTGAGTCATCTGTATTATGCTGAAGGACCTGGCAAGGCAATGAACACAGATTAGCTTATATTCACAGTGTGCTTCACCTATAGACAGGTGCTGGGCCAGGGGGTTGAGCTACATCATTTAATTGGTTCCATTCTCCAAATACTATGAGATCAGTATTACTCTCATCTTTCAGAGGAAGAAACTGAAGCCCAGAGATGGGAATTTACCCAAGATCTCAGGCAGACCCTGAATTTCTCCAGCATCAAAAATGAAGAGACTGAGAGAGTTCTGACTCAAGGCAAGCAACACAATGACATGAAGACTAGGTCTCATTAGACCGTTTCTTTCTTCCTTTTACCCTCAAGATACGAAATATACTCAAACCATCTAGAAATTACCACCCAGAACTGCCTACCCAGAGCCCAGGGTCTGACTATACCTGAATCCATATCCATGAAATGAACATGGGAACTTAATCTCCAAACTATTGGTATGCTTTACAAAGTAGTCACCCAGGGAGACTCTACTTGTTCTGTGAGCAGATCAACAGCCTTGACACACAGGAATCACCAGGGGAGCTTTAAAAGACAGCTGTGTCTCTCTACTCGAGTAGAACTAGAGTATGTGCATGTTGGCATCCCTCCAGGCAATTCTAACATGAAGTGGACTGAGAGTCATCACCCCAAGTCTCTACATGGTCAGCAGTCCTGCTCTTCCAATGATTTCAAAGGTAAGAAATCTTCCTTTAAAGATAGACAGCATATTTGAAAACATTGGTCAGAGATAAGATGCCTGAAAACCTATGTGCCCCCTACCCTAGGGTTCCTTTTGTGGTTCTGAGGTGTTTTTAATCGAGCTGGTAGCAGTGATCCACTGACAGTCTCTTGTATACAGGACTATGCCAGGGCTGGAGCTCTCCAGGAGTGAGTGGATCTCAAGGTGAGTGGGGACCAGGGCACATAACTCATTGAAGTCCCTTGCTACTGCTGCCTCCTCAGGGTGCTCTACAAGCAGTCCTGGTCTCAAAGTATTCCTGTTTATGAGGCCCAGTGCTCTATGACCAGCATTCTACCAGGCTGCATTTGTCTAGTCTAGAGTTGGCCACTATTCCCTCTTTCATGCCTACCTATAGCTGCTGTAGGTCCTGCTCACCTCACTTTATCTCTGATGATGAGTCCCAGAATTAAGGTTAGAAAAGAATCAAACTGTGAGAGATGGCTGTAGTTCTTTGACCAGCAAAAAGAAGCCTATGGCTACCTTTTGGGGGAGGGGAGTATTACACTCTGACCACCAACTCACAATGTAACCTAAGCAAGTATCAGAATAGTTCTAGACCCCAGTTAAATAGTGTTAAACGGAGAAACTTGAGCCAGAAAGTAGCTCAAAGCACTTTCCACAAAGCGCCTATGAGTTCTATCCCCAGAACCTACATGGAAGGAGAGAACAGACTCTTGCAAATTGACCTCTGTTTTCCACATGAGTGCCATGGCAAACACACACACACACACACACACACACACACACACACACACTAAATGTAATTTTGAAAATTGGAATCTTTTCCGGCTTTTGAATGCTGTGCTTATAAAACAGTATAGTCCTGACTGAGTGTGGTGATAAATGCCTGATTGTTTGGGGAAGAGGTAAGCTTGCTCATGAATCCTCTGTAAGTTAGAGGAGGTAATGAAGCTTGTCACTTAGCCCATGACAAACAGTGTAGCTAGGTATTAAAAGTAGAGTCTAGTTGACTAGCTTTGTAACTTTGAGCAATTTATTTGACCTCTCTGAGTTTTTGTCTTACCATCTTACCATTGGACTTAAGTTGGGAAAAGAACAATCTCACAGTTAGGCAAGTGGCACATGCCTGTCATCCCAGCATTTGGGAGGATGAGAGAGGAAGATTACTAGCTCAAATCCAACTGAGGCTACGTAGACCCTGTCTCAAAAAATAAACAAAAAACACCTTGTAGAGTGCAGGGCAGATTAGCTAAAACATTGCACACACAAGTACCTGGTACACAGTAGGTGATCAATACGCAGTGGCAAAAAATGCCAACTGATTATTTGAGAATTACTGCCAGTGTTCATTATATGATCTACATAGCCCTCTTCATGGCAGGCACACCACTGACAAAGCAGGACACTGCTCCCATTCTTTTGGGGCACAAGACACTAAATTATAGAGACTCCAAAAAAACGAGCTAGCAGGAACATAACCTAGACACAATTCATGGTCATTGCCAAGCCCAAATTATTCAAATGTGGGCTTGGGAATAGCCCAGCGTAGATGGGGCTGCCAGAAGGTGTCCACGTGGGCTCCTGGAAGCCTCTCGCTGACAACGCAGCATGTCCCAGGATGACAAGCCTCTGTCTAACCCCAGGTTAAATGCATAATGTGCTTATTATACATTTAAGTATATTGTTGATGTTTTGAACGGGCAGCTTCAACAGCATTTCAGTATATGACTATCATTAAGGAGAGTTTTAAAAACTACGATCCTTTGTACTTGGTAAGGAGGGCAGGTTGGTGAGGGAGGGAGCATAGAGATGATGGTATAATTTGACCATTTTAGCTTTCACATGATGTCATTGAATGAATTGGACCTAAACACATCCAGAAAACAGGCAGCCCAATCAATGCCCAGCAGCTTATGGCTGGGAGGACATCTGTCTTGAATTTCCTTCTCAACTTCTGGTTCTCAGACATAATAATGAATGCTATTATTTGTGATGCCAAAAGGAGAGGAGAAGGATAGCAGAAGAAAGATTTGTTAGTTTGATGGATGTACCTGTTTTAAAAATGCCTATACCTGGTCTCAATAACCCCTTCTTCTACCTCTCCACCTTTCTGATAAGGTTGGCAGAGGGGGATAAGAATGGGGGCTGGCACTGGAGAAATTTTTAAAGTTCTCACATAATTCTAATGTGTTGGTAAGATTGAAAGTTGTTGCTGCCAGGTCCTCTTGCCCCAGTGCTCAACCCTAACCTCTTCCCTCTCCCCCTCTAGCTTTGTGCTCATCAGTTACAAATAAGATTCATGGACTGGGGATATAACTCAGTTGGTGGAGTGTTGTCTAGCATGCAGGAGGCCCTGGGTTCAATCCTTAGCACCTCATAAATTGGATATAGTGACACCCACCTGTAATCCCAGCACTCAGGAAAAGTATCCTTGGCTACATAGGTGGGTAATATAAGCTCCATTATACAGACAAAGAAACTAAGAACCTGAGAACTTAAATGCCTATGCTCAAGGTCATAGGATGGTAGCTTAAACTGGCTCTCTCTGACCCAGGCACATTAGCTCATTAAACTGCAATGTCCCTGAGGATTCTTTTTAATGGTAATAATTGTTCCTTATGTTTTTATGGCAGTGTTAGGGTTCACAAAGTGATCTTACAGATACTTTTTTTTATGATATCAAAGATTGCTGCTTCATTTTAAAGAAGAAACTGAGGCCCAGAAATATTTCCTCCTACATGCCATACAGGTAGAAGAACAAGAGTTTGAACTCAATTATTTTTACTACTAATTCCAAATAAGGGAGCACATTCAAAATCTGACCAGTTGGAGGCAGATATAGATAAGAGTAGATAGTGTCAGCGCAGAATCAGCTCTTAGGCTCAGTGAAGGTGGGAAGCCAGGAACTCCACCCAAGAGGTAATGAAAGAGGGCAGGAGATCAACCATTCTCCATTGCTTCTATGGTCTAACCTCTTTAAAAAAAATTTTATTACACTTATTATATATATGTATGTGCATGTGCATGCATATCACAGTGTGTATGGAGGTCAGAGGACAACTTGTAAGAGTTCGTTCTCTCCTTCCATCATGTGGGTCCCAGGGATTGAATTCAAGTCATCAGGCTTAGCAACAAGTGCCCTTACTGAGCTATCTCACTAGCCCCTAATTTTTTTTAATAAGTAAAAATTAAAAATGGAAAGAAGTAAAAACAGTTTTTAGGAATATGCAAATAATATTCAAGGTGAGCTTTGAAGTCCCCTTCCTTCACCAAAGCCCACTTTTATTCTAAAACTTGCCATGGTTATTGTTTCTAAAAGCACAAAAGGTACTGCGAAATGTAAAATAGTATTAATATTTTATTTATTATTTTTATTTTATGTGTATGAGCATATTGTCTACATGTATATAAGTATATTCATGTTGTGCAGTACCTGAAGAGGTCAGAAGAGGGCATTGGATCCCCTGGAACTGGAGTTTTGCACAGTTGTTAGCCACCATGTGGGTGCTGGGAACCAAAACTAGGTCCTCTGCAAGGACAGCCAGTGCTCTTAACCATTGAGTCATCTCTCCAGTCCCTAAAGTTATTCTTTAATTTGAAAATACAGATTGATACTTTGTATCTGGGTTCTGGATGCAAGCATTCAAAAATACAAACAAATAGGAATTTAGGTTGACATAAGAATACTATGAGAAGACTTAGTCTTCTCAGATTTTGTAACTGTGTAGCAGGGCTTAAAATTTAATATTAATGTCAGATGTTCCCAAGGGGGAAATGGGAGGGAAGGAGGGAAGGAGATAAAAGGAATAATGGGGGTAAAGGGGAAGAAGCTCAAGAGAGGGGGGATAATATGGAATAGTTATTATCAAGGGGAAGTGGGAAAGGTGAGAGCACTTTAACTGGGGAGGGGCAAGGAAGGGTAAGACAGGGGAAGAGAGAGGAGAGATAAATAATGCTTAGGTTGTGTGAAAAACCAGAGGGTTTTGAAAAACACACATAAAAATACACAATATCTGTACGTGAGTGCATGTGTACATCTGAAGGCTATACAATAAGAAACACAGTGCCAGACAGGAGAAACCTCCCTTTGAGTTGTTGGTAGGGTAGTCTAAGAGACTCCCAAAATAACACAGGCTATTGTCACAGCCCTTGAGTAGCTTCTAGAGATTGAAGGTAAGACCCTATTGCTGAAGACAGGACATACTTCAGACACAGAATTTGGAGCAATGAACTGGAACTGACCTGGAAGCCTCCTCCCTGAAGATTGGCTCTCATAGTTTTAGAGGCTACTATGTGAACTGCTAAGGGGGAAAAAAATCAATCAATGATCCAATCCCAGTTTTAAAGTTTAATAACCACAATGACCAACATAGCAAACTGTATTGGTGCAGTAATGGCACTTTTATTCTGGGGGTAATCAACAGCTATCTAATTGGATTTAAAGCCCTCTCAATGGAGGGGAACTCATATGTGGCACTGTAAACCTAGCCAAATATACATAACTGGAGAGGCCATAGATCTTAGAGAAAAGCCTGTGTCTGTCATATCCTTAGACAAACATAACTTCTTACTATATGCTAAATATGGATCCTTATATTTACAGACAATTATACCAGTCACCACTCATCAAATAAGCTTCTTTTGCAACAGAGGCTATTACAGAGTTCCACAACTAGTCACGCACAGACAATAGGTGTCTATGAGATGCCCAATCCTAAATGACAGATCTACAATGGAACCTCTACACCTAAGACTCACAGAATATAGAAAAACAAGGGGTAGAAAGAATACTAAGGCATTCTTAACTCTCATCAGTGAAACTTCCTCATGTAACAGAGGCTGATGAACACTGAAGGCCACAACGAGCCAAAATGTAGAGATTAAGAGTCTGCAGAGTATGTGTCCCTGAATAGGACTCCTATATTAAACCTTTTATACCCAGGGCTCAGGGACCATTGTGGAAGAGGGGGTGGAAACATTGTAAGAGCCAGGAGTGGTGGATGACCATAAGGAAAGTCTTAAAGGCTCCTGGGAACTTGCTTATATAAAAACTTACAGCAATGGTGACAGTATGCACAAGACCCATGCAAACTCAAGCAGATGAAAACCAGCATAGAACTGGGGAAATGGGCAGAAGGCCCCAACCTTAACCAAGAAACTATTGGCAGCTGATCACCGCTGGGTGAGGGAGAGTTGATCTTCTTTAAGGGAATGATGCTAGGCAGGCTGAACAGACTCCAGTGGATGAACTCACACCAAGGGACATCTGGGTACACAAACTTGATTTGATAGGCTTTAACATACATGACAGAATACATGAAATTCTGTGGGCAGACTATAGGGGTTAGATAGGGGAGGGGGTCTAAATATAATTAAGATATATGAAATCCACAAAAATTCAATTAAAAATATACATTTAAAAATAATAGAAATGAAAATACATATGCTATATTACTACATTAAAATAGTTACACATAGGATGCATGTATTTTTAATTATTGATTACATAAAATCCCATGGGAATTTTTGTTCTAGGATTTCATACACCCTATAATTTAAAAATTTTGTTAAAAGTGAAAACTTTTGAAATATGCAGTTCCTCATAATAGTCCTTTTAAATATTTTATTTATTATTTTTACTTTGTCTATTAGTGTATTGCTTGCATGTAAGTGCACCCGTGTCGTGCAATGGCCACGGAGGTCAGAAGAGAGTGTCAGATTCCCTTGGAACTAGAGTTATGGATGGCCATTAGCCACCATGTGGGTGCTGGGAATCGAACCCGGGTCCTCTGCAAGAGAAGCCAGTGCTCTTAACCACTGAGCCAACTCTCCAATCCCTCATAATAGTCTTTGTCATAAGGAAATGATGTACAAAAATGTTATTATAAAACACATTTTGTTATGCCACTCTCCTGAGACTTTTAAGTGCCCAATAAGTCAATGGAAGCCCATGAGGACTTCTTACCTGGGCACTCAGAGCCCTCACAACCGGCTGTAATCCACATTCCAGAATCTTCTTTCTCCCTGTGTTATCTTTTTGGTAGTGCTGGGGATCAAACCCAGGGCCCTGGCCATGATAGGCAAGAACCACATCCCCTCTTTCTGCCAGTGTCTATGAAATCATTGGTTTCTGGGGAGAAGACTCCTTCCCTCTCTTCAGCACGTTTCCATCTTCAAGTCCTGGCCCCATTTCATCCCACTACTACTGGCAAAGGTGGCCCTGCCCACTTCCTGTTCATAAAGTCCCCCGTGTAGCACCTGCCTCCTTTTATTTTTTCATGTTTCTCTTCTTTCTAAAAAAAATGTTATCGTGTATGTGTTTGAGTGCAATGTGTGCCATGGCATGTGTGTGAAGGTTAGAGGACAACTTCTGGGAGTCAGTTCTCTCCTTCTACCATGCAGATCCTAAGGACAGACCTCAAGCTATCAGTCTTGGTGGCAAGTGCCCTTACCAACTTGGCCATCTTGCCAGCCCCTCTTTGTGTCTTTTTGAAATATTTTATTATTTTATGTGTATGAGTGTATTGCCTGCATGTAGGTAAGTGCACCTGTGTCATGCAATGCCCGTGGAGGACAGAAGAGGGTGTCGGATCCCCTGACTGGAGTTATGGACAGTTGTTAGCTGCCATATGGGTGCTGGGATTTGAACTTGGGTCTTCTGCAAGAACAAGCAGTGTTCTTAACCACTGAACCATCTCTCCAGCACCCCCCTTCATGTTTTAATGATGAAATAGATGGTAGGATGTTTCCCCTTTTCCAGAATCTCCTATGACAGCCACAGCTGGAAGCTTTGTCCATTTTTTCAAGCTCTCTAGCTGTGGAATCACCTACCTTTGTAAAAACTTTCTAAGCAGTGCTTTCTACATGAACCCCACCCTGCACCCTTAATCTCTATAGTTGCCTTGGAGTAGATCTGATTATTAACTTTGCAGGGAATACAAACTATGTAAAATGAAGCTCCACACCCCCTACCTCTTCCCATAGAGAATGGTCATTTGGTTAGTCTGATACCTTTAGCCAATAGTAAGAGTAACCAAGATCATTGCCCAAGATAATCATGAAACCACAGATACAGCCTGAATATTGGGGGGAGGGGTGAAAAGAGTAGCATAGACTTAGGCATCAGAGTGAGATGAAAGGAGCCAGGCCACCCAAGTTCTTTGAAGTTGAGGGTTCCAGTGCTGGGGGCCTAGGGGGAAAAAAAGACTTCGATAGCTTGATGCAGGCTGGGGTGGCCAGCAGGAGCTTGGCAGTGAGCATGAGGCAGCTAGAAGATTCAATTCCATATGGTCAAACAGTATCAAAAGGAAGTGCTAGCCTTCAGGGGAGGCGACTTTCAGGCCAGTTCCAGCTCCATTCTCCAAATCCTGAGTCCAAAGTATGTCCTGTCTTTAGCAATAGGGTCTTGCCATCAAGTTCTGAGAAGCAATCAAGGACTGTGGCAATAGACTGTGTAATTTGGGGAGTCTCTTGGACTACCCTGGCCAAAAACTCAAAGGAGGGTTTCTCCTGTCTGGCACTGTTTTTTGTTATGCAGTCTTCAGCTATAGTCATGGACTTATGTAGGGGTATTGTGTAATTTTTCAATAGGTTTTGGACTAATATGATTCCCTCTGTTTTTTATACTAGCTAGGCACTATTTATGTCTCCTCTCTCTCTCCCTGTCTTATCCTTTCCATTTAAAGTATCCCCATTTCTCCCTTGATAATTTTTGTATGCTTGACCCCACCTCTTTTAAGCTCCTTTCCTTTATTCCCATAGTTCTTTGTATGGCCCTCCTTCTCCCCCTCCCCTTTAATTACCCATCCCCTTTCTTTTTGGTCTTTTTTTGAGACAGGGTCTCCCTGTAGCCTCAGCTGTCCTGGAACTCACTATGTAGACCAGGCTTGGTAGAGTTCATATCTAGCATGCACCAGACTTTGAATTCAATCCTGGCATCTCAAAACAGACAACTGCAAATTTTTAAAAAATATTTTTATATTATTTTATTTTATGTGTATGTGTGTATTGCCTACATGTAGGTAAGTGCACCCATGTCATGCAATGCCCATGGTGGACAGAAGAGGCTGTTGGATCCCCTGCAACTGGAGTTATGGACAATTGTTAGCTGCCAAATGGGTGCTGGGATTCGAATCCAGGTCTTCTGCAAGAACAACCAGTGTTCTTAACGACTGAGCCATCTCTCCAGCCCCTAACTACCCCCTTTTTACACATTTCTCCCTTGGTAATGCCTGTCTCCTATTCTTCTCCCTCTGGTTCCTTCTTTTCCTTTACCTCCCTGTTTCTCTTCCATTTCCTGGTTCCTGCACTTACATCAAGATGTATACTCACTTGTAAGGATTTGGTGCTAGGATCCACAAATGAGGGAGAACATATGTCTTTTATTTTTCTGAGTCTGTGTTACCTCACTTAGTATAAGAGTTTCTAGATTCACCCATTTACCTGAAAATTTCATTATTTCATCTTTACTGCTGAGTAGAACTCCATTGTGTAAATGTACCACATTTTGTTAACCACTCCTCAGCTGAGGGGCACTTAGGTTCAACCAGGCATCCAGGATCACTCTGTAATAGTAAGTGGTGGAACCAAGAAATGAACAAGTCTTCTTTCAAGACGGTTTCACATGCTTGCTTTCATCTAGGAGGGCTGGACCTCATATGATATGTTTAATTCAGGATGAGTACAATCTCCATAAGTGGGGTGGAGTGGCCTGCCTGCAGGAATAAGGTAGAAGATGGAATCTCTAAATCCTTAACCTCCATTCAGAAGCTTGTACCCATGGCTATCCATTGGAATGCCTGGAAAGCCTTTAAAAAAAAATCAAGGTCTTACCACAGGTCTCTAGAGTTGGCGCCCAGACATCAATATTTGTAGACTTCCTCTAGTTGAGACCTCCAACGCTGAAAACCACACCTTAGACTTAAGAATGCCTGCCTGCCTGCTTGATGAGAGGACATCGGATTCAACTCAGAGGAGGGATATTTTTGGTCTCCCCCCCACACCAGAGGCCTGAGAGTTTTCAGGCCCTCAGCCAGATCCCCAGCATATCATGTAAAAAGAGTGCTGCCAGATACTGAAGGCTGGTAACCTTCAACCTTTTTATTTTCCTATAAATAACAAGAGCAAGAAGATAGCAAGATGGTTGTTTGAATCCCAAACATACTTGTTTGGGGGTAGGCAAGACTAACATTTTCCAATCCTGAAGGAAAAGGAAGGTGGAATTATTGCTAGCTCTGTATCTTTACATCTCAGGGTACCCTTTACTGGGGGTGGGGTGGGGGGAATTCTCTTTCCTGCTATCCTCAAAGTTGCTTTCTTGACCTACTCAAGACCAGAGGGAAGATCTGAATCTACACAGAATTCTCTTATGTCAATGAAAGTGAATATAGGCCTCAGGTAGGGGCCAAAAGGGTCTCCTGTGTGACTGAGTTCATACAACCTAGCTGAGCCTATTTTGTCATTTGCAAAATGAAAATAATCATTGGCTATACTGGATACTTCTTAGACTTTGTCTAAGGAAACTAGAGATAGAGGCAATAGCCACACTTGGAAAATACGGAAACTCCATGAGCGCATATATATATATATATATATATATATATATATATATATATATATATATATATACATTTTGATGATTAAAATTAGAATCTTATGTCAACTCAGGACCCTTGTGGAAGGTCAAAGATAATTTTGTGAATATTGAGAAGACTTTAAAAACATTTGGGCTAGAGAAATGGCTCAGCAGGTTAAGGCACTTGCCACCAAGCTGAAGACCTGGGTTTGATCCCCAAATCCCAGGTAGTAGAAGGTAAGAGCTCATTCCCACAAGTTGCCCCTGACCTCCACATATGTGCTATGGTATGTATACATACATACATACACACATACATACACACACACAAATAAATATAAATACATAAATGTAATTTTTAAAAGTTTGGGGGCTGAAGAGATAGCTCAGCAATTAAGAGCACTGACTGCTCTTGCAGAGGACCCAGGTTTGATCCAGGACCCAGCATCCACATGGCAGCTAACAACCATTTGTAACTCCAGTTCCAGGGGATCTGATGCCTTCTTCTGACCTCTGCAGGCATTAAACGACATAGGTGCACCTACTTATATGCAGGCAATATACTCATGCACATAGAATTAAAAATAAATAAAATACACCAGGTGTAGTGGCACACGCCTTTAATCCCAGCACTCAGGAGGCAGAGGCAGGTGGATCTTTGTGAGTTCAAGGCCAACCTGGTCTACATAGTGAGTTCCAGGATATCTGGGGCTACAGGGAGACCCTGTCTCAAAAAGACCAAATAATAATAATAATAATAAAATAAATAAAATATTTTAAAATTTTTTAAATAACAATCTTTGATAGTATTTCAGACCTTATCTTTGCAAAGCAAAGATCCACATTTAATCACTACAAATTTCAGATGAATCTCAAAAGTTTGCTGCTTGGTGAAGACCTAATCAACCATTTTAACTCAACATGTCTAGCAGCTTAGAGCTTCACACCGTTCAGGGACTATCAGGGGCCAGGAACAACAGCATCACCTGGGTGATTTGCAGAAATGCAAACACTCTGGCTCCATGAATCTGAAGTGCATTTCACCCTGGAATGATTTGGTACATGGTCTAGTTTAACAAGCCTTGGTGGGGCAAGAAGTCTGGGGGCGGGGTCAGCTAGGGAGATGCAGAAGTGGGAGGAGTGGCTAGTGAGATGCTCACTGGGTAAAGTGCTTGCTGAACAAGCATGAGGAACATAGTTTGGATCCTTAAAACACTCATAAAAAGTCAGGCACAGAGGCACACCTGTAATCCCAGCATTGGGAGGCAGAGATAGAAGACTCCTGGCCACCCAGTCTAACCAATTGGTAAGTTCCAGATTCAGTGAGAGACCCTGTCTGAAAAAAATCAGGTGGAAAGCAATAGATGGCATTAGATCTGGCATTGACCTCTGGTGTATACTTGGATGGACACACACACACACACACACACACACACACACACACACGGGCTTTGTCCCACACACCAAACCCACAGAGTCTGAAAAGAGGGAAAGAAATAAGCCCTATCTATACATGTTGCTATTTGAGAAAAACTCACTTAGGAAAACTTCCAGATCCAGTATGGGGGAACACACAGGCACCCCAACACTGAAGAAGTAACTCCTGAAATTTGGAGAGCAATGAAGAAGTCAAAGGCAACTAAATGTTGAATGCCTAACAGCACCCATCATCTGTAAGCATTTTTTTTTTTTCGGTCTTTTGAGACAGGGGGTCTCCTGGTAGCCCTAGCTGGCCTGGAACTCACTTTGTAGACCAGGCTGGTCTTGAATTCACAGAGATCTGCCTGCCTCTGCTTCCTGAGTGCAGGATTAAAGGTATGTGCCACCACGCCTGGCATCTGTAAGCATTTTATGGATGAGGAAACTGGGGTTGATCTAGGATAAGAAGTTTGACTAAAGTCATATACCTTGCTAGCCGAAGTTCTGAAATTCTAGTTAGTTCCTGGGCAGCTACTTTGTAATTCAGGCACCTTTCTACCATTCTACTTCTGACTAGAAGACCTGCTCAGACACATTCTTTTAAGTTCAAGAACCTAGCTGCCTTCACCTTACAACACTTTTCTCGTTCCAGATTTCCTCCAATTTAATTTTTCCCCTTGGATTTTAATCAAAGATCACCTTTTTAAAAGATATAATTTACACACTTTAAAACTCATCCTTTTAAAGTGTACAATTTACTGTATTTCAGTATATTTGCAGTTATGCAATGATTACTGCTATCTAATTCCAAAACATTTTCATCACCCAATGAAGAAACCCTCCATCCATTACCTCCCATCCCCCCTACCACCCTAAGCCTCTAAACCACTAATCTACCTCTGCCTCTATGAATCTGCCTACTCTGGGCATTTCATATAAACGAAATCATATGATATATGGTCTTGGTGATGGGTGTCTTTCACTTGGTTTAATATTTTTGAGGTTCATCCATGTCGTGAGTACCAAGACTTCATTCTCTTTTATTACTAAATAATATCCCAAATGTGTGGATATATATTTTTTGCTTATTTATTCATTAGCTGATAGACATTTGGACCATTTTCACTTTTTCACCATTATGGGTAATTTTGCTCAACATTTGAAAACAAGTTTTTGTATGGACATACATTTTCAATTCAAGTATTGATTTTGTTGGGTCATGTTTTAATTTGTTTTGTTGCTTTGCTTTTTGAGACAGGGTTTCACTGTGTAACCCTGGCTAGCCTGGAACTCACAGAGATCCACTTGCCCCTGCCTCCCAAATTCTGGGATTAAAAAATTAGGCCAGGCGTGGTGGCACACGCCTTTAATCCCAGCACTTGGGAGGCAGAGGCAGGAGGATCTTTGTGAGTTCCAGGACAGCTGGGGCTACAGGGAGACCCTGTCACAAAAAGACAAAAAAAAAAAAAAAAAAAAAAAGTGTGCCACCACACCTGGCTTATTTTGTTTTGATTTTTTTTCTGGGTCATGTGATAACTCCACATTTAACTTTCTGGGGGAAATGGCAGATTGTTTTCAGAAAATATTTTCACCAATATTTTGGTATCATATTTCATTTAAACAAGAACAGAATCTAGTCAGAGAGGTACAAGAAGCCCATGAAACTGAACAGGTAAGAACAGAAGGGATTCCATGAACTTTAACCCAAACCACCATGACTGTCTAGATCCAGAAGTGTCCAAAGATGAATTTGACTAGAATCTAGAGAACTCAGATATCTGAGGGCTAGTGACTGGTAGTTATGCAGAGCACAGGACCCTGGAGGCCTAAGTCTAAATCCCTTCTTGCATTAACTCACTATGTGGCCTTCAGAAGGGCCTTCCTCTTTGGGGGCCTCTAGTTTCCCATCTATAAAATAAGAAGTCATAGCTAGGTGTGTTCTCACTCTCCCGGGACCCATACTCGTCATTCCCATGGCTCTGGCTCAAGTCCAAGTGGCTGAATGCTTGGGAGACTGCTAGAATTGCCTCTGGGAATTGTTGGAATGACAGGTGTTCCTGAAGACAACTGAGGAGGGTTTCCCAGCTGTCTTCCCAGTGACTAACAAGAGCCTGGCATCTCAGGAACAGATGGTGCTCAGCACTGTGATCACTACACAAATGAGAATGGAATTGTAAATGGAATGCTAAAATGGCAACAACAACCACCAGGCCACATGCCACATGTTTAATATTTCCTTTGAGAGGCTAACATTTGCTTTACTCTGTGGGAGAGACAAGGTCATTTCACTTTGCGGTTGCCTTTCTAAAGAGGCCAGGATACAGGAAACCCATTCCCTCAACTCCTTTACTGTTAAGTGGGGTCATTTGAATTCTAACCAAGAAAATTTCTAAAATTCTAACCAGGTAGAAATGGTATGGCCTTTAAAAGATCTTATACAAGTGTTCAGCACTCTCTTCCACTTTCACTGTAACAAGGATGGTGCACACAGAGGTCTGAGAAGATCAAGAGAGAGGCGAGTAGCTGCAGAAGCCACCAAACTCTATTAGGCAGTGATGTGAACAAGAGTAACTTTTAACTTTCGAAGTCACTTCTTAACCGATGGGTCCTCAACCTGTTTCTGTCTGGCTTGCAGGCTAAATATTTTCTTTTTCTTTCCTTCTTTTTTTTTTTAAAGACAGGGTCTCACTATACAGCCCAGGCTGGCTTCAAAGTCAAAGTCCCCTGCTTCCTAAGTGCTAGAATTACAGGCATATACCACCACTCCTGGTTCAGTTTTGGGTTTTTTTTTTTAAGATATGCAAACAAAGAGGAATCTGCAAGAGTCATGAGTAGTCTGTGAAGCCTAATGTGCTATCTGGCTCTTTACAGAAATAGTTGGCTGACCCTTGGACTGATTTACAGCACACAGCACAATGCAAGACCTAATAACACCCCATGCTTCTGAAATACTGTATTTGTTTAGTGTGTGAAATCACAGACTTCATGCATACTCCAGTCACCTCTGTGCCCTTACTGGCATGCAGTGAATGCACACCATAATAAAAATGGGCTGGGAAGCAGAGTTCACACATGAGAAAAGACAAAGGGAATTAGACCTGGTTTATAGACCACCATAGATTCTTTTGGCCTGCTTGCTTGCCTTTCCTGGGCTGGACCTGCCCCCCCTGCTTCTTAATAAGCATTAATATTTTGTTCTACAGCTTTTGTAAGGATGAACTTCAATAACATAGGAGAGGGATCAGCAAATCAGAGTGATTCTAGCACTAACTCATGCTGTTTTCAAAGTCATCATTGGCTAATGTAACTGGCTGGCGTGGCCTGTCTCCCAGAAGGAGCCACAGCAGCTCAGATACCCAGGCCTGAGCCAAACACTGGCTTTCCCAGAGGGTCTCAGAGGCATCTAGGACACCCAGAATGCAGAGACTCACACCACAGAGTAAACCTAGACTGAAGGGAGTGAAATGAAAGCCCTGGAGCTACAGCACTTTCCTCTGCTTCAGGGAAGCCGTACCACCACTCCAGAGCATCCCTGCACAGGCCTGGAACCTGCCACACCAGATAAGGAGCACCATTCAGAGTCCGGTTTCCCCTCTTCCTGTTCCTCTTACCTCTTTTCCCTTCACTCTTGCTGAAACCATTCAAAAAAAGCACTAGTGTCTACCTCTCCTCAGGCCCTGTCTTCTGTGAGCAAGTTAAAATTTTTAAAAACTAGTATTTGCTGATCCCTGTTATGTGCCAGGCACTGTGTGTTATCTCAGATCGTCATTATAAAAACTGTCTAGCTCAGTATTGCAAGAAGATAGAAGCGAGAGGAAAAAAAGCATCAAGCCAGTTGTCAACTAATAGAGTTAGACAGATAAAGCAAAGTCAAACACAAAAGGCAAAAGGGGATAGGCCCTTTGTGTATCTATGAACCTTCTGTGCCTCCTTTTGGCTTTGACCCTCTGGGGGAGCATATAGCCACATCAGCTAAATTCTATAGTGGTTTGGGACAGGTTTCAACCTTAGGAGTCTCTAACCTGTAAAAGAAAGTAGACAAGGGGCAAGAAGGAATGAGGAAGTTTCCAAGAAAGGATTGAGCAAGGAGAGGAAGGGAGATTTGAAAGGGCTGGAAGGACAAGGAAGAAAAGCCCCCACTACCAACCGGTCAGTGACAGATAAGACTGTAGAGCTATGAGATCATGGCATTAGTCTGGACTCAGATACTGCCTCTGCCAGGTCTCATGAGGGTACAAGTCAGAGCTGGGAGCCTAGGAGCCTGGATGTGTCACTGTAAAGAGCTCATATGTGGTACAAAGGTGCCCCCTTGGGGCCTGAGAGCATTGCAGAGTCCAGGACTCAAGACCTAAGATTGAATGGACACGGACCTAGTAAATGGAGCCTTTCTGTTGGCACTTGGCAGGACTCTAAGTCCTCTGTGCCAAGAAAAGGCTGACTGGAATAAAAATAATCTTGGGTTTGCAGAACCCAGGAAAGGTTTGTGGAAAGATTCAGAAACCTAACCGGCAAGACAGTAAAGGCATTTGGAATCATGAAACATAGGGTGAAGAAATCCAGAAAATCCAAGGTTTTTAAAAAATGTAAGATAACTTAAGTGAAAGGAAAATACTGAGGTCAATTGCACTAAAACCAGGAACTTCTGTTCAGCAAAACCATTATATAATAAGAGGCTAAGCCAGATATGAGAAGATGACCAAAACACAGCTGGCAAAGAATTAGTGTCTAAAATCTACAAAGAGTACCTATAAATCAATAACACCAGAACAGACAGTTTAACTTTTTTTAGATACTTGGATGTTTATTGCTGTATTCATAATAATCAAGATGGAACCACTGCTGGATGAATAAGCCAAAGAAACGTGGCCCACATGCAGTTAATTGCATCTCTTCACAACATGGAATTGGCCTCAGTGATAATGACAATAACCAGATGATGAGGAGACGCAACTATCCAGGTGAACCAATCAATCCAAGTTTTTACCCACTCTTACTTCCATTCACATTTTAAATCAAAAGAGGGAATCAAAGACAAAATCCTTGGGGCAGTAGAAATAGCTCAGTGGTTAAAAGGGCACCCCACTCTTGCCAAGGTCAAGTCTTGTTTCCAGCACCCAAGTTGGGTGGCTCACTTCCTGTAACTCCAGTGGCTTCCTTGTGCACTCACAGGTGGTACAAAGACCTAAAAAGACCATAAAGAAAACCATATGTGCCGAGTGCGGTGGTGCACACCTTTAATTCCAGCACCTGGGAGGCAGATGGATTTCTGTGGTCTATATGGCAAGTACCAGGCCAGCTGGAGCTACAGGAAGACCTTGTTTCAAAAAAAAAATCAAAAAAAGAAAAAAAAAAGCACACGCACGGATTTCATGCTGGTGTCTCTTTCTGTGTGCAGCATGTTATTTCATGTTTCATTTTAAAATATTTTACTTTTCTTATGTTTGCATTTTCTTGATGTTTATCTCATACAAATCTTGTCACTGGCCATTCTCGGTCCTTTCTGATGGACTAGTATCTCAATGGGTTGGCACTCCCACTGTTCAAAATTAAGTGCCTGGTCTCAAAATTAAGTTCATGGTCTCAGTATTCAAAATCCTGGAAGCTTTGCACTGAGAAGAATGTCAGGTTTTAAGCAATACACTTTCTGTTAAGCATTTCCTCAGATGGTTTGGGCTTTTCTCCTTGGCATCTGTGTGCCACTGCTCCCACGGCCTGGAGAAGCATGGTGCCATTGTTCCTGAGAGGGGACTAGGTTTGCAATCAAATAGCATTTTTAGGGGCACTGATTCCTTTCTATTCATTAATCAGAACAGCACATAAAGCCTGCCACAGCACCTGCAGCCTCGGCTCCCCAACATAAAAGCAACAGCTTAATTTTTTAATGGGGAAAAGGGGCTAGGGAGATGGCTTGATAGATAAAGTGACTGTCACACATGGCTGATAACCCAAGTTCAGATCCCATGTAAAAGCCAGGCACAATAGCACTTCAATTGTAATCCCAGTACTTCTATGGCAAGATGATAGGCTAAAGATAGGAAAATCACCAGAAGCTTGTGAGCCAACTAGCCTAGTACACATAGTGACCATGGAACTCTGTCTCAACCAAGGTGGAAATCGAGAACTGACACTTGAGGCTGTCCTCTGATAGCCACATGTGCTACATGACACTTGAGTGCCCCCCCACACACACACAAAGGGAAAAGCCAAGCATGGTATTATACATCTGTAATCCCAACACTCAGAAGGCTTAAGTAGGAAAATCACAAGTTAAAAAGTTAGTCTGAGGGTTAGAGAGACAGCTCAATGGTTAAGAGTGCTTGGTGCTCTTGCAGAGGACATGAGTTCAGTTCCCAGCACCACATGGTAACTCACAACCATCTATAACTCCAGTTTCAGGGGATCCAATGCCCTCTTCTGGTGTCTACAGGCACCAGGCTTACAGGCACCAGGCATACAGGCATGCATGTGGTGCAAATACATACATGCAGGCAAACACTCAAACACATGAAATAAAAATAAATATTTTTTTAAAAATCAGTCTGGCGCTTAACCCTAAGTGACACATCTTCAATACAACCCCTACACATAAGATGAATGTACCTCTCAACTCTCACCAAAGAGGTTTCCTTATGCAGCAGATGGTGATTAACACAGAAACCCACAACTCAGGGGGAGATGTGGATAGGGGAGGATCTAAATACCATCAAATTATATTGTATGAAAATCACAAAAGTTCAATTTAAAAAATTTAAAGACTGAATTTTTTAAAAAGTCAGTGTGGGCTACTAGCAACAAATAATAAAAAGGAAAAAGATAAAAATGGGCATTTCAGAGATGCAAATATTAAAGGACAACAAATATATAAAATGCCCAATCTCGTTAGTAACAAGGGAAATGTAAACTAAAACCAAAATAAGATATAAAACCACAACAATCCAGTTGGCAGAAGACTGAAATAAGTAATACTAAACAGAAGCAGCAATGCATATCAATAAAAGTTCTTTTGTGCTGCTGGTGGGAGTGTTAATTGGTCCAACCACTTGGAAAAACTTGGCTTTATCTGATAAAATGAAAGATATGCATGCCTTATGATCCAGCAGTTCCACATCTAGATAAATATTAACTGTTACATGCAACCAGAAACATAAGGCAACCATTATTTATACTTCCAAACTGGAAGTAACCAAAACATCCATTCACTGTAGGATGAATAAATCAAGGTATAGTTCCCAAACAGAATACTACACAGCTGTGAAATGGATGAACTAACTACAACTTCACTCAACAATAGGAAAATTGGAGATACAAAATAAGTATAGAAGAATACTCAAAAGATTTTAGGGTTACCTCTTCAGCGGGGGTAATATTGGAGGGGAGCAAATGGGCATGGATTTGATCAAAACACCTTATATGCATGTATGAAATTCTCAATAAAGTTTTTGTAAAAGTTTAAAAAAATTAATTAATTAAAAAAGGATACTCATAATATGATTCTCTTTATGAAAGTTCAGGGAGTGAAAAACTGAATAATGTAATGTTTAAAGATAATACATGTGCTAAAGCTCCTTTTAAAAATCAAGAGAGGATCTGGAAAGATTGTTCAATGAGCTAAGAGCATTTGCTCTGCAAGCTTGAGGACCGGAGTTCAAATCCACAGCATGCACGTAAAAGGCTGAGCATGAGGGCTGGAGAGATGGCTTAGTGGTTAAGAGCACTGACTGCTTTTGCAGAGGACCCAGGTTTGATTCCCAGCATCCACATGGTGGCCACGAACCATCCTTAACTCCAGTTCCAGGGGAATCCGAAGCCCTCTTCTGACCTCTGCAGCATTGCATGACATGGGTGCACTCACATACATGCAGGAAATACACTCATACTCATAAAACAAAAATAATAAATAAGCCAGGCGTGGTGGAACACACCTTTAATCCCAGCACTCAGAGGCAGAGGCAGGCAGGTCTCTGTGAGTTCAAGGCCAGCCTGGTCTACATAGTGAGTTCCAGGACAGCTGGAGCTACAGGGAGACCCTGTCTCAAAAAGACCAAGAAAAAATAATAATAAATAAAAAGTTTTTTAAAAAGGCAAACTTCAGGTTCAGTGAATCTCAAGGTAATAAGGTACAGAAGGATAGAAGAAGACACCCGATGTCTTGCTGTGGCTTCCACATTTGTGTGCATAAGCATGCACACTTGTACAATTACACAATCATGTGCATGCAACACACACACACACACACACACACACACACACATACACAACCGAAGATGGAAGAGTAAAAAGAAAGCACTAAAGAAAGACAAATGGGCTTGTAGACACTTGAAATACGTTTGGGAGCTGGGACAATGACTCAGTGGTTCAGAGATCTTCCTTCACAAGCGTGAAAACCTGAGTTCAAATCCCAGAATCCACATAAAAAGCCAGTCATGGGGGCTGGAGAGATGGCCCAGCAGTTAAGAACACTGGTTGTTCTTACAGAAGACACGGGTTCAAATCCCAGCACCCACATGACAGCTAACAACTGTCCATAACTCCAGTCCCAGGGGATCCGACAGCCTCTTCTGACCTCCCCGGGCATTGCATGACATGGGTGCACTTACCTACATGCAGGCAATACACGCATACACATAAAATAAAAATAATAAATTTTTAAAAAAAGCCAGTCATGGTCATATGTGTCCATAACCCCTGTGCTATGGACAGATGGAGACAGGAGGATTGTTGAGGTTTGTTGGAAGCCAGCCTAACTCCAGGTTCAATGAGAGACCCTGCTTCAAGGGAATAAGGTAGAGAGGGCTAGAGCAGGACACTTAACTTCCTTCTCTGGCCTCTGCACACATATGTGTGCATCCCCCGCCACATACACACACTTTTCAAGGCTGAGAATATAGCTCAGTTGGCAGTGTTTGCCTAACATTCACAAAGCCCTAGGTTCAGTCCCCAGCATTACATAAACTGGGTATGGTGTCACAGCTGGGAAGTAGAGGGAGGAGGATCAGGACTTCAAGGTCATCTTCAGCTACATAGGGAGTTCGTGACCAGCCTGGGATACAAGACCTCTAGCTCAAAAAAAAAAAAAAAGAATTATTTTTTCTGAAGTTTAATATGTAATGTTTTATTAATCTTCTTTAAATTATGCTTATATTCTGGGCTGGAGGGATAGTGCAGCCATTAAAGACTAAGGCTAACAACCAAAACATTAAATTATACTTACATTCTACATATTTTTTAATGAGTGGTCTTTTCACCAAAGACTTTATTTTAAAAACAAGATCTGGGGGCTTTAGAGATGGTTCAGCAGTTAAGAGCACTGGATGCTACTGCAGAAGACCTGGGTTTGAATCTCAGGACCCACATGGCAGCTAACTACTGTCTGTAACTATCTGTTCTAGGGTATCCAACACCTTCTTCTGACCTCCACAGGCACTGCATGACAACAGGTGCACCTACATACATTCAGGCATAACACTCATACACTAAAATATAAATAAGTAAATAAACAAATAAACAAACAAACAAATAAATAGAGCCAGATGTGGCATACACAGGTAATCTCAACACACAGAAGGCTGAGACAGAAGAATCACAAGTTCAAAGCCAGCCTGGGCTATTTACATATATAGGTGACTTATTTCAAAGGGAAAAAAGAGCTGGGCTTTTCAAAGGGCAGGCAGACTGCAATCAGATAGTGATTTTGTGCAGATTTAGTTGTTCTGAGGATAGAGAAGCACTAAGGAAAGTCAAGGTGAATAAAGCACTACCAGAAAGGGCTTCCTCTGTGCCAGCCTTTAATATGCAGAGTCTCAATGGGCAGTAAATGCTACCTTGTCAATAGAACACAGCCAAGAACAAGCTGAGTGACTGCAGTTCTGGATGCCAATGAGTAAGAACTTGCTACTGTATCTAACAGTCCCTCTGACACATGCCTAGTGTTTCACAGTTTATAAAAAAATACTGTCATCTGAGTTGATTAAAGAATTACCAAAATCATACTGAGAGTAGCCAAAGAAGTTTGTTTGTATGCCTATTTCATTTTATTTTTAAGTTAGGGTCTCATACATCTCCAGCTGGCTTCAAACTCACTAGGTGGCTGGAGGTGACCTCAAACTCTTTATCCCCCTTCCTCCACCATGCTGGGATTACAAGCCTGCTTCCTAGATTTATGTACTGGCAGAATGTTTGAGCAACTAAAAACACTCTATGCTACAGTACTTTGAGCTCCCCAAAAGGAAAGTCCCAGAAGTCTTATTGGAGGGAATCCTGAAAGAGGAAACTGGCTCCCAACACTGAGCTGTACCCTGTATCATCAAGGCTTGAAGAAGGCTGAACCTGGGCTTGGGGTAGAAGGGGTAGAGAGAAGAGGAAGCCAAGAGAGAACCACAGGGGTTCTAACTATCCTCTAGCTTGCTGTGTAAGCTTCATCAAATCCCTTCTCTAGGTAAGGCCCTTCCAACTGAGCCATACAAGGGCACAAAGTCACTGGGAAACAAATTAACTCTCAGTCTCATGATCGTCATTTGCATTTTTATAACCTAGGATGATATCCAACTCTTGCTCACACACACTGAGAAATCATGCCCTTTCCCCTGTTGAGTTGAACAGGCCAAGGTGTTTTGGAGTCAGTTTTCCTACTTAGTGGTTCTGAGCAACAGAATAAGTAGACTTGTCCTCTAGACCCTCAAACAACAGGGCTTCCTTGGGAAGATTCCAGAAGGAGATTTTAATCCAATCAATGAGTAACACAATAAGTGCCATTTTGATCCTCTGGGTGGTAGTAACAACTTTCTATCACTTTTTGTCTTTGAAGGAAAGAAATCTGACAAGAGACTCATTGACTTTATTTGTTATTGTGTTTTTTTGTGACAAGGTCTCCCTGTAGCCCCAGCTGGCCTGGATCTCACTATGTAGGCCAGGCTGGCCTCGAACTCACAAAGATCTGCCTGCCTCTGCCTCCCAAGTCCTGGGATTACACCCGGTATTCATTTTCATTTTTTAATAATGTTTTTATTTCTTTTTATTTTATGTGTATGACTGTTTTGCCTGCATGTAAGTGCACTCATGTGTACAGGGTCCATGGAGTCCTGAAGAAGGTGTTGGATCCCCTGAAACTGGAGTTCAGATGAGTGCTGGGAACTGAATCCAAGTCCTCTGCAAAGAGCAGCCAGTGCTCTTACCCACTGAGCCATCTCTCCAAACCAGGACTCACTAACATTTTTAACCATAAGATGAGCAAACATTTCCTGCGAGATCAATTGTAAATAATGCACGTGCAAAAAAAAAGAACCTGCCTTCTGGTATCCAAAGAAAAATACACAAAATAAAATTGGGACCCCATTTTAAAGAATTAAATCTCAAAAATGTTTTTAAAAAATAACATTCTATATACCCAATATTGCAACAAAACTGGCTCACTGACGTAATATTAGTGGCACTGTAGACTTGTGATGGTTCTGGTGGGAAGCAATTCAATAACACAGGAAGAACCACATTCATGATCTTGGAGAAGTAGTGCAATAAAAGAATCTGCATAAAGAAGTTAACATCAGCAACAGTTATTATAGCAAAAATAAGAAACTATAGTTCTAGGCTTAAGAGAATAGGTACACTCCAGGTATAGTGGCTCACACCTTTAATCCCAGCACTTGGGAGGCAGAGGAAGGTGGATCTCTGTGAGTTCAAGGCCAGCCTAGTCTTTGTTCCAGGCCAGCTGGGGCTACAGTGAGACTCTTGTCTCAAAAAAGATGAGAGAGAGAGAGAGAGAGAGAGAGAGAGAGAGAGAGAGAAACTGCTACATAAATTTTGAGAACAGCCATGCATTTGTCTCTTACATAGTTATCAGGGTAATTATGAAGATGAACAACATTGAGAGATGTTTACTATATAGCTCTGTAAAAATGCCCATACCATTGTACCAGGAACAGAAGGTATTAAAATAAAAATGGCTTATAGTGCTTGGGAGGCAACATATTATGTTGCAAATTATTTTTAATTTTCTGTTTAGATGCCACATTGTCTTCAACTAACTAAAAAAAAGCATGTCAGTTTAAAAAAAAGAATTAACATTTTCATTAAACTTCCCCTCTAGAATATGAGGAATAAGAGGAAATCTTGCCTAGCTACTTCAATGTTTGTCAAAGCATGTGGCTGACAGGCCTGAGATGTTCTGTGTCTGTGGACTAATCGACTGCTGCTGCCAGGCTCTCTGAAGCATTTAATGAATCACTGATGAAGATCCCCTGATTTTACAAAGATGTCTTTTGCTGGTACCTCCACAGTCTTCAAAATTAATATGCCTTCATTTACAAGCAGCTTTTAGAAAATCAGCACTTTCCCGTCATCCACAGTTTGACTGGCAAAAGGAGGACATGACCTTAAGGCTACCAGTCTCTGGGGCCAGCCTGGAAAGGAAGACTCTTCCCTTAAAAAAAATTATCATTTGAGAATTTCATACATATATGTAATATGTTTTGATCAAATATAACTCCCTTTCCTTCCCCTTGAAACCTCTTTTTCACTCTCCTTTTCCCTAACTTCATGTGCTCTGTTTTGTTAAATTCGCTAAGTCCACTTGATGTAGCCTGTGCATGGTTGTAGGACCACCTACAGGAGCATGGATAGCTTCTCAGGGGCTGCATCCTTGAAGAAAACTGATTCTCCCTCCCCCAGTCATAGTTTCTCAGTGAGGGATGGGACTTCATGACCACCTTCCCCTTCCATACTGAGATTTTGATCTGGCTTGATCTTACACAGGTCTTATGCATGCTGTCACAACTGTTGTGAGTTCATATATGCAACCACTATGTTGTGTCCAGAAAAATAGTTTCATTGTCATCCACCACCTCTGACTCTTACAGTCTTTCTACTGCCTCTTCCTCAATGATCCCTGAACCTTAGTAGGAGTGGTGTGTATGTGTGTGTGTGTGTGTTTGTGTGTGTGTGTGTGTGTGTGTGTGTGTTACAGTTTTCCCATTTAGGGCTGGGCATTCCACATTTTTTATTCTCTGCATGTTGACTAGTTGTGGGTCTCTGTGTTAATCACCATCTATTGCAAAAAGAAGTTTCTCTAGCCGGACATGGTGGTACATGTCTTTAATCCCAGCACTCAGGAGGCAGAGGCAGGCCTGTGAGATCGAGGTCAGTTTGGTCTACATAGTGAGTTCCAGGTTCCAGCTGAGGTTGCAGGAAGACCCTGTCTCAAAAAAAAACAAAGAAGAAGGGGAAAAAGAAGAGGAGAGGAGGGGGAGGAGAAAGGGGGAGGAGGAGGAAGAAGAGGAGGAAGAAGAGGAGGAGGGGAAGAGGAAGAGGAGGAGGAGATTTCCCTGATGAAGGTTGAGAGACACACTAATCTGTAGGCCATGGGAGCTGAGCGGACTGTGAAGCCTCCTTGCTTTTTGTCTTGCCCAGAGACAGAGGCTTCACCTCTCAGAGACACCACAAGGAGCAGCTAGATCCAGTCAATCACCTGGACACTAACTGTTCATACCAGAAGGTGGCAGCCTGCGTACCTCCACACAGAGCAGAGCCAGCACCATTGTAACACTGATCCTGTACTGTTCAAATCCTACTACCCAGCCCATCTTCTGCAAAAGTGGGTCAGGGCTTTCAGATCAAGGAACAGATGTAGGCTATACCTGATGCTATGAAACATCTCCTCCAGCTTTACAGCTGGGAAACCAACTTCATGGAGGCCAGGAGAATGCTCTTCAAATAGTAACCCTGTCCAGACCTGAACCCAGCTTTCTTTGCTCAATGCCCACCACCATCTTTTCCATTGTAACACCATGCCTCCTGGCAGCCTAACCACAGTAGTCTGTGGAAAAGTGAGCAGAGTGTTTCTAAACCCATAATAAAATGTTTTCTACATCACCATGTGAAATTATAAAATTGATTAGACCCTGTGAACTTTGGAAACACTTTAAAGTATATGTTCCTGGGGCTGGAGAGATGACTCACTGGTTAAGAGCACTGGCTGCTCTTTCAGAGGACTCAAGTTCAATTCCCAGCCCCCACATGGTGGCTAACAAGCATCCATAACTCCAGTTCCAGGGGATCTGATGCCATCTTCTGACCTCCATGGGTATTGTATGACAGGTGCACTTACATACATGCAGGTAATATACACATAAAATTAAAATAAAATATGATAAATAAAATATGAAAATTCCAAAGAAACACATAAAAATATGAAATACATCTATAAATATTTTATAGAACATAGGACTGGGAATGTAGCCTAGCATGCACAAAGCCCTGGGTTTGATCCCAGCAGACATAAACCAGGTGTGGAGGTATACCCCTTTAATCCCAGCACTTAGAAGGCAGAGGCAGAAAATCATAAGTTCAAGGTCATTCTTAGATACCTAGATAGTTTGAAGCAAGCCTGGGCTACATGAGACAGTGTCTCAAATAATTGAATAGTGTGTGTGTGTGTGTGTGTGTGTGTGTGTGTGTGTGTGTAAAGGCACATATAAGAATGCTTAGAACTGGGCTTACTGTTGCAGTTAAAACTAAAGGCAGTCCAAATTCCCTACTGTTGGGCAGAAACTGGAAAAACTATTGTCGTTATGCTGACACTGGTCATGGTCATGTTAAAGAACTGCTGTCAAGTTGAGTGCTGCTGTTATTAAATATTTCCAGACATTTAGGTCAGGCTCTCTAGGAAGACAGCAGCCACACAGGGACCTGGAAGCAAAAGTGGATATCAGCAAGATACGACTGACCAAGAATAAGCAAAACAGATGCCTGAAAGCTGCAAAAGAGAGTGATTGAAAGGGGCCAAGCAGAGGTTAGTGAAAAACAGCTAAGCATGGATACTGCTCCTGCCAGCAGCCCTAACCAGCTGGCCAAGATGTGCGGGTGAGAAGCGAAGCCTGGACCTGAACCATTGCTACAAAACTTGAAGTCAAGCAACCTAGCAGATCAATGTCCTCCGTGGGTGTATTAGTCAGGGTTCTCCAAAGAAATAGAACCAGTAGGATGAATATATATGTATAGAGATTTAATAGCTTAGCTCACAGGATAGAGTCCGAGTAGTCCAACAATGTCTGCACCACATTGGAGAGGCTGAGAATCCATAGTCACTCAGTCCACCAGACTGGATGTCTCAGTAGTCCCAATCTGGCACTGAAGGTCTGATGAATTCCAAAAGATCAGCTAGTCTTCAGTCTACAGCAGCAAGATGAACTCACCAGCTAGAGAGAAGGCAAGCAGCAAGAAGCCAGATGTTCTCTGCCCGCGCGGCCTTTTATACGGCTGCCATCAGAAGGTAACACCCACATTTTGGGTGTGTCTTCCAGCTTCAGATGATCCAATCAAGAAGATCTCTCTCATTTCAGTGAATCCCAGATCCAGTCAAGTTGACACCAGGATTAGCCATCACAATGGGGAAGACTCGTACCCATGCAGTTCAAAGCAGACACTTCACTCATTCACTTCATCCAAGAATACCTGCTACCTGGGGACCACCCAACTGACATCACTTTGAAGGTGACAGATGGGGCACATCCCAGGAAAGCTTCTGAGAGAAGGCTCATTTCCTATGAATTTCAATGAGAAGGGTCAAGTTGCAAGTCATGGTCAATTCCAGAAATTATAAATCAGAAGAATTTATTCCTATCAATAAGCACATGGAGAGACACGATTGTAATTCAGGGAAATCTTATGAAGGCCAAGAAAGAGCTCCCAGTTTGTATGTGGTACCACATTGTTCTAGTTTCCTTTTTAGACCAAAAGCAGCATAGGAGAGGAAGGGGTTTATCTGGCTCACAATTCCAGACTATAGTCCTTCATGTCAGGGAAGCCAAGGCAGGAACTCAAGCAGCTATTCACATTACATCCCCAGTCAACAGCAAAGAGAGGGGGCTAGAGAGATGGCTTGGCAGTTAAGAGCACTGGCTGCTCTTACAGAGGACCCTGGTTCATTCCCAGCACCCACATGACAGCAACAAGTGTCCATAACTCCAGTTCCATGGGATCTGATGCCCTCTTCTGACCTCCCTTGCATGACACTTACATGCACTTACATACATGTAGGCAATCCACTCATACACATAAAATAAAAATAGCAAATGAAATATTTTTTTAAAACAAGAGCAGAGAGAAACAAATGCACCCATGCTGGCTGCCTCCTTTGCTTCTTTCTCAGCTTATGCAGTTCAGGAACCACCCATAGTGGGCTGGGTCTTCCTGCATCAATCAACAACCAAAACAATCCCCCATAGACATGCCCACAGGTCAACCAGATTTAAATAATTCCTCTTTTCCCAGGTGATTATAGATTGTGTCAAGTTGACAGTTAAAACTAACCAGCTCACTCATCTTTGATTGCAAAGACAAAGAATGTAGGCAGGTCAAAGATACTTGAACTTGCTCCTGAGTGGCTGACTGTGAAGCAGAAATGTATCAGTTGCTGTAAGGATGCCACATATAGAAGTTTCTTAAATGGGCTGAGTTCCTACAGATTAAAACTTCTGTGATGAAGTTATCTTCCCATGGGGAGCTATGACCAGGTTTTCCTCAGTTTTTACAAGCTGGGCATGAACTCATAAATGAGAAGTATCTCAGAACTCTACCATAAGATGTTAAGGGTGCTAGTTTGGGCTTATTAAATTGAATACCAATTTCTAGCATGAAGGAATTGGTTTGACTCATAACCTTCAGTTTACTATCTGTGAATTCTACATGGCCTCGGAACACTGGGACAATCTTCTGAGAATCCCAGAGATGATTTCAAGGGAATAATGAGGTACATTACAGATGGTTATTAGGTTACTGTTGTGGCTTGAATGTGGAATGGCATCCATAGGTTTGAACATTTAACCTCCAGCTTGTAAGGTTGTTTTTGATGGTCGTGAAATCTTTAGAAGGTGGAACGTTATACTAGAGAAAGTGTGTCACTGGGGGCTGGAAATTTCTTAGCCCAGGCCTACTTCTTGTCCTGTCTCTGCTAGGTCCTGATCATAGGACACATAATATAAGCAACTGTCTCAAACTCTTGTCTTCCCTGCCATGATGGGCAGTACCCTCTTGAATATAAACCAAAATAAACTCTTCTTCCCTTAAGTTGCTTCTTGTCAGGTATTTCATTACAGCAATAAGAAAAGAAACTAATAGGATCACCTACCACCCAGATGACACTGAAAGTCAGACCTACAACACTGACTTCACCCCACTTTTCCAGAGACTCAGCATGGTAAGAGAGCCCTGAGGGAGAAGCTGTCATGAGCCAGTTGGAGTAAACTCACAGAATTCTTGGTGCTATCTGCTTGTGAATGCCTTCCAGCTGGGATCACATGCAAACTGAGTTTGTCTGGAGTTCTTGGAAGCAAATGACTCACATCAATTCTACTTTCATCTGTGATCACCTGGAATGAGCCCTTTGACTAAAGAGGATCTGACTAACCACTTTTGGGTATTTGTTATGAAGAAAGAATGGAGTGCCCCTGCCAGACTCTCTCACAGGCTGGCTCCAATTCCCTCACCTCGGGTCCCAGGACTAGCTTCCCAAACCAGATTAACTAAACACCCTACATAGATCCCTAAATTCCCCCTGCCCACCCCCAGGCAGTCCCCTCACTGCCAACTTCCCAGCATCCTGATCAGGCACACAGACCTGCTCAGTCAGGATTCTGACCAGTCTACTACCCAGCAAGAACTGGAAACACCCACCAATTTGCCTTCCATACCTAAACAAAAAGTAACTAAGCTACATAAGCAATATTAACAGAACCAAAATTAAATTAAACAAAAGCAGAGTAGAAGTTCCTGCTGAACATATAACCAACAAAGAACATCCACATGCCCAAATGGCACCATGAAAAACCAGGAAAATATGGCCCCAACAAATATGTCCCCACGAGTCCTACAGAAGGGCAGAACATTAAGAAACACCCTATATATAGAACCCCAGGACACAGAATTTAAAAGAACAATCATGCACATGATCAAAGAATTACAGGAAAACAGAGACAAACAACTCAAAGAACTCAAAGAGGAAAGGTATAAACTTTGGACAGATGTCCAAGAGTATACAAATATGTGGCTTAATAAAATATCAAAAACAATTCATAACTTGAAATGCGAATTCACTAAAGAGATAGAAATAGTGAAGAAAACCCAAATGGAAATGAACACGGGACTGAAAAACTCAATAAACCAATTAGGAACAACAGAAGAAAGTTTAACAAGCAGAATGAATAAAATGGAAAACTGAATATCAAGACTGAAGGATAAAGCTGGAGAGCTGGACTCCTTAAGCAAAGACTATGCAAAATTAAAAAAACACAGGAATGGACTACTCAGGAAATGTGGGACAATATAAAACAACCAAATCTTTGTATTATAGGAATACAGGAAGGAGAAGAAACTAAACCCAATGGCATCAAACAGATCTTCAATAAGATTATAGAAGAAAACTTCCCTAAATTAAGAAAAGATATACCTATAGCACAGAGGACACCACTAAGGCGTGATCAGAACAGAAAATCCCCATGGCATATCATAGTAAAAACATTAAATGTACAGAACAAAGAGAGGATACTGAAAGCTACTAGAGAAAAACAAGTTACATATAAAGGAAAACCCATCAGAATTACAGCTGACTTTTCAATGCAAACTATGAAAGCCAGAAGAGCCTGGAACAAAGTATTCCCAGTTTTAAACAATCATGGATGCCAACCCCAAATACTTTATCCAGAAAAACTATCAATCAACAGCAAAAGAAGCTCTAGTAAATACATGAATTCATGGAGATTAAACAACACACTCTTGAATCATGAACAAGTCAAAGAAGAAATTAAGAAAGAAATAAAAGTATTCCTGGAACAAAATGAAAATGAGAACACAACACAACAGAACCTCTGGGACACTTTAAAAGCAGTCCTAAGAGGGAAGTTTATAGCTTTTAGTGCCTACATTTAAAAAACAAGAAAGAGCACATGTAAATGACTTGAAAGTATAACTCAAGACTCTGAAAGGCAATAACAAACCAACCCCAAACCTAGCAGATGAGAAGAAATAACAAAACTCAGAGCAGAAATTAATGAAATAGAAACAAAGAAAACAATACCAAAAAAAAAAAAAAAGAAAGAAAAACAATGAATCTAAGAGCTGGTTCTTTGAAAACTTA
Source organism: Nannospalax galili (assembly GCF_000622305.1). Taxonomy (NCBI): domain Eukaryota; kingdom Metazoa; phylum Chordata; class Mammalia; order Rodentia; family Spalacidae; genus Nannospalax; species Nannospalax galili. The sequence goes on along the minus strand of NW_008355644.1, from coordinate 596,584 downwards.
AATAAGATAAACAGATCCTTAGCCCAGTTAACCAAAAGAAAGAAAGAGCAACTCCAAATCAACAAAATCAAAGACAAGAGGGGAAACATCACAATAGACACCAAAAAAATGCAAAACATTGTAAGGGAATACTTTAAAAATCTATACTCCATGGATTTGAAAACCTAAAAAAAATGGATGAATTTCTAAAATCATGGCCACCACCAAAGTTAAACCAAGAGGAGATCAACAAGCCTAAACAGACCCATAACAAATAAGGAAATTAAAACAGTAATACAAAATCTCCCAACAAAAAAAATCCCAGGCCTAGATGGATTCACACCAGAATTCTACCATATATTCAAAGAAAATCAGCAACCAATACTGCTTAAATTATTCAAAAAGATAGAAACAGAGGGAGAACTCCCAAACTCCTTCTATGAAGCCAGTATCATTCTAATACCAAAACTGGTAAAGATGCAACAACAAAAACTATAGACCCATATCTTTAATGAACATAGATGCAAAGATACTCAACAAAATACTTGCAAACTGCATACAGACACACATCAAAAAGATCATCCACCACAATCAAGTTGACTTTATTCCAGAGATGCAGGGATGGTTCAACATACATAAGTCAATAAATGTAATAAAACATATAAATGGACTTAAAGACAAAAATTACATAGTTATCTCAATAGATGCAGAAAAGGCATTTGACAAAATCCAACATACATTCATGTTAAAAGTCCTAGAAGGAATTGGTCTTGAGGGAACATACCTGAACCTAATTAAAGCTATATATAACAAACCCATAGCCAACATCATCCTAAATGTAGAAAAACTGGAAGCATTCCCATTAAAATCAAGAGCCAGAGAGGGCTGTCTATTATCTCCACTCTTTTTCAATATAGTGCTTGAAACTTTTGCAAGAGCAATAAGACAAGAGAAGAAAATTAAAGGAGTGCCAATTGGAAAAGAAGAGGTCAAATTATCCCTATGTGCAGATGATATGATATTATACATAAGAGATCCCAAAAATGCCACTAGAAAACTTTTAGAATTGATTAATACTTTCAGTAAAGTGGTAGGATACAAAACCAACTTACAAAAGTCAGTAGCCTTTCTAGACACCAATAACAAGCAATTAAAAAAAAAGCACTCGAAGAAACCTTCCCATTCTCAGTAGCCTCAAAAAAAAAAATTTAGGAATAAAACTAACCAAAGACATTAAAGATCTCTACAATGAAATTTTCAAAACTCTAAAGAAAACGATAGAGGAAGACACTAGGAGATGGAAAGACCTACCATGCTCATGGATTGATAAAATCAGTATTGTGAAAATGACCATCTTACCAAAAGCAATTTATAGATTCAATGCAATCCCAATCAAAATACCCACAACATTCTTCACAGAGCTTGACAAATCATCCTAAAATTCATATGAAATCACAAAAGGCCTTGGATAGCCAAAACAATCTTGGAAAAAAAAATGCGGGGGGAAATCACCATACTAGATCTCAGATTACATTACAGAGCTATAGTCATAAAAACAGGATGATACTGGCACAAAAATAGAAACGTAGATCAAGGGAACACAATAGAAGACCCAAACACAAATTCATGTAATTTCAGCCATCTGATATTTGACAAAGATGCTAAGAACACACAATGGAGAAAAGATAGCATCTTCAACAAATGGTGCTGGCAAAACTGGATCTCCACTTGCAGAAGAATGAAACTTGTCCCTCATCTTTCACCCTGCATAAAAGTCAACTCCAAATGGATCAAAGATGTCAATATAAAATCTGAAACTCAAAAACTGCTAGATGAAAACATAGGCAGCACCCTCCAAGATATAGGCATAGGAAAGGACTTTCTAAATCAGACACCAGTTGCTCAGGCACTAACATCAACAATCAATAAGTGGGACTTCATTAAATTACAAAGTTTCTATACAGCAAAAGAAACAAACAAGGAAGGGAAGAGAAAGCCCACTGAGTTGGAGACAATCTTCACCAGCTACACATCCAACAGAGAATTAATATCCAGATTATATAAAGAACTCAAAAAAGAAAGAAGAAAATAAATGACCCAATAAAAAGATGGGCAATAGATCTAAACAGAGAGTTCTCAAACCAAGAAATAAAAATGGGGGCTGGAGAGATCGCTCAGTGATTAAGAACACCGGTTGTTCTTGCAGAAGACCCAGGTTTGAATCCCAGCACCCACATGGCAGCTAACAACTGTCCATAACTCCAGTTCGACAGGATCTGACGACCTCTTCTATCTTCCACCAGCATTCACAACATGGGTGCACTTACCTACATGCAGGCAATACACACATACACATAAAATAAAAATAATAAACAAAATATTTTTAAAAAAATAAATAAATAAAGATGGCTGGGTTGGGCGTGGTGGCACACACCTTTAATCCCAGCACTTAGGAGGCAGAGGCAGGCAGATCTCTGTGAGTTCAAGACCAGCCTGGTCTACATAGTGAGTTCCAGGACAGCTGGAGCTACAGGGAGACCTGTCTCAAAAAAAACAAAAAATAAATAAACAGACAGACAGACAGACAGACAGATAGACAGATAGATAAAAATAAATAAAAATAAAGATGGCTAAGAAGTACCTTAAAAAGTGCTCAATATCCTTAGAAATTACAGAAATGCAGATAAAAACCACTTTAAGATTCCATCTTACCGCAGTCAGACTGGCAAAGATCAAGAGAATGAAAGACTCCAAATGATGGAGAGGATGTTGAGAAAAAGGAACACTCACTCACTCCTGGTGGGAATGCAAACTCGTGCAGCCACTATGGAAGACAATGTGGAGAACCCTCAAAAAACTAAAAATGAACCTACCGTATGATCCAGTGATACCAGTCCTTGGCATATACCCAAAAGACTCATCATACTATAGGGATACGTGTACATCCATATTTATTGCTGGTCTCTTCACAATAGCTAAGAAATGGAAATAATCTAAATGTCCTTTGACTTATGAATGATTAATGAAAATGTGGAACATTACTCAATGGAAGATGAAATTATGAAATTTGCAGGTAAATGGATGAACCTAGAGTGTTATACTAGTGAAGTAACACAAACGAAGAAAAGCAAGTGATGTATGTTCTCCCTCATTTGTGGACTGTAACACCAGTCCCTTATATGTGAGTATATACATTCTGATGTCACACCAGGAGCCAGGTAAAGGGAAAGGATACGTGGAGGTAAAGGAAAAGAAACAACCTGAAAGGGGGAGAGTAGGAAACAGGTGTTACCTGAGGGAGGGGGGGAAAAGTGGGAGTAATCGGCAGAGAGGAGAGGGAGGGAGGGATACACAATGGACTGTGGAGTGGGGGAGGGAGGGATGTCAGGAGAGGAAAGATGGCAGGAATCAGGAGGTACTGGGGGAGGGACAATGGGGGCACTGTGACTAGGGAGAGAGGGAGGAGGGAAGCCAGATGGGAGAAAAAAGAGTGGAGATGAGTGAATCTTGGTGGGCAGGAAACCTAGAGGGAAAAGTGATGCCCTAGAAACCCTGTGAGAAATGCACATAGAGGGTCTGAACATTAACACATATGTATACCTGGGAGCTGCTTGGCAGGGAATACAGTGCCAGACAGACGAGACCTCCCTTAGAGTGACAAACATGCCATACACCACTCATCAAAGAAGCTTCTTTTTGCAACAGATGGAGGCTACTGCAGAGTTACACATCTGGTCAAGCACAGAGAATTTACATCTGGGAGATGCCCAGTACTAGGTGATACATCTGGCATCAAATCTCTACAACTAAGGTTCATGAAACACAGTGGAATAAGGGGTAGAGAGAGGGCTAATGCACCCAACTCTCACTAGTGAGGCTTCCTTGTAAATCAGAATTTGATGCACACAGAAGGTCACGACTGGCCAAGCTTTAGAGAATAAGAGACTGTAGAGTGTAGGATGGGACTCCTATATGGAACCTCACCCACCCACGGCTCAGGGACCATTGTGGAAGAAGAGGCAGAAAGACTGTAAGAGCCAGGACTTGTTCATGAACATGGGAAGGTGGAGGCTTCCAGGCAACTGGAGGCTTGCTCAGGTGAGCCAGTGGCAATGGTGGCATCAAGTCTGGGACCCATGTCAGCTCAATGAAACAAAGGCCCAAAAGGGATGTGAGAAATAGGTGGAAAGCCAGCACTAGACTGAGAACTATTTGAGACTGATTACTGCTGGGTGAGGGAGTGCGGTCACCGTCAGCAGCAGCTGCTCCTCCGTTCTCATGGGTGCCACTCCTTTGTTGTCACAGGCGTTGAGGCTGCTCCTCCACTCACCCTGGGCTGAGGCCGCTCTTCTGCCTACCCTGGGCTGAGGCCACTCTTCTGCTTCACCTTCGTTCTCACAGACATCAAGGCTTCTCCTCCGCTCGCCCTGGGCTCAGGCCACTCTTCTGCTCGGCTGGTGCTGAACCACTCTTCTGCTTGCCCTGTGCTGCCTCCTGTCATCACTGCTTCTGCCTCCTCCCGGACCCCAGGGTTAGTGAGGAGACGGTGTCAGCGGAGCTGCATTCAGACACAGGAGACCAGGTTCAGTGACACAG
>NW_008355644.1:573866-591882 GCF_000622305.1 Nannospalax galili | reverse complement strand
AAATTAGCATACTGGGTTTTAGATTACAGAGCCTGGATTCCTGGAAACCATGTGACCCTGACAGTTGCACTATCACCCTAGGTTCAAGCCTGTCTCCCACAAGGGAGAGTATGACTTACATACAACCACTGGATGGGCTGACTAGACTCCAGTGGACACATTTACACTGAAGGACATTTGGGTCCAAACACCTGAATGAATAGGCCTCTCAGCATGTATGGCAAAGTGCATAGGGTTCAGTGGAGGGACAGGGGGAGGGCTGGATGGGGGAGGGGGGTCTGGATTTGAGTGGGAAATGTATGAAATGTAAAAAGCTCAATAAAAAAATCTAATGATTAAAAAAAAAGAAAAAAGAAAGAATGGTGTGACTACACTGAGCTGAATGAGTCCACACAGAGGTAACAGCTTTTAGATAAGACCGAGGCTAGGGACACAAGCAAGAAGGCCATGTACATAGAGGAAAGCCAAGGCACCACCCTGGAATATAGCTGCTCCATTCTCAGGGGTCTGGGGCATGGTGTCAGCACAGCAAGGGCTTCTTACAGATTCTCATGATGCCAGGAAGGATTCCTGAAGACAAGGAAAACAGCAACCACAGACACATCCGAAAGCACATGAGTGGCACTTCTGCCTAGAAATAATAACTGCAAGTTGTATAACTAGGCATCTTCGCATTTCTGCAATGGATCAAGGTCTACAAGGAGCCAGGCTGGTGGCTCAATCCTTTAATCAGCTACTAGGGAGGCTAGACCTAGCCTAGGCTACAGAGTGAGTTCAAAGCCAAACCAGTAATTTAGTAAACCCTGTGTCAAGATAAAAAACAAAAAGAGAGCTAGGCATAAAGCTCAGTGGTAGAGTTCTTGTCTGGCATGCACATGACCCTGTGCTCATTTCTCAGTAACACACACAGGGAAAGAAAATGGTAAGTGCCTGGCCCAGCCGTCTCTAGGACCCCCATCTGGCCAGTGCACATGTAAGAACCAGTTATTAAATATCATTAAGCCTTCCTGGCTAATATTCTGCAGATACCTGAAAAGGGGACCTTATTTTGGAATGAGACAAAAGACTGAGGGATAAAGACAGATAGTCTATGACTTAAAGTAAAGTGAAGCAGAACTTGAAATGGTTGACTATAAGGAACAGCAATGAAGAAAGTTTATGTTTGTATAAACAAGAGTTTCTAATAATTCAGAACCTATTTGAAAAATTAGTAGATAGAAAATTTGACAAATATTCCCAATTGCCTATTCAACAGCTATTTCTCCTTTCTTGAAAGAAAGTAGCAGTTTTGATCACTCTCCTGCAACTTTGATGAGCGAATGCTTCAGGAAAGACTGAGCCCAGGGTGGTCTGGATGGTCAGGGTATGATTCTAGATTCCCTGAGCCAGGCATGGTAGTCTCTTTTTCTCACCAAATGGTAATGTAGTTCTTGCTGGTGAGGTGGAAGGAGAGATCTATGGGAAAGATTATAACAAAAGGGTCAATGGCAAAAATGTCTCCTTTGTGTCCTTTAAAGATATCTTGCTTAAAACTAAAACAGGCTAGACATAGTGTCCTATGCACACCTTTAATCCCAGCACTCACATACCTTTAATCCCAATACTCAGGAGACAGAGGTAGGCAGATCTCTATGAGTTTGAGGCCAGCCTGGTCTACATAACAAACTCCAGGCCAGCCAGGGATACATAGTGAGACTCTGTCTCAACAAACAAACAAAGAAAAAAAAAACGGAAAGCAAACATCTTTCAGACCCCAAAGGAAAGCTAAAAGAATCTCAGAAAACAAACTTTAGTCATGATGTCTTTGAATCATTAAGTTAGCCAACCTTGGAGTGACTCAGCTGCCAATCACCTTGTTATTGTTTAACTCAGTTTAGTTAGATTTTCTGCTATCTGCATAGTCCCACCAACAAAAGCTATTTGTTCACTGTTATGTCCATATTATCTGTAACACTGGAAAATGGCACAAAAATATTTATATAGGGATAACTAGATGGGAGACATCCTTGACATAAGAGAGAACTAAGTTTTTTTGCTGATCTTATCTTAGTGTTCAATTTTTCTGTTTATTTTTTTTAATAACCATTCCAAGCAGTAAGCACTGTTTTAGGTCTCTTGGCTCCAGGGCATTAGTATCATATGAAGTAGCAGACAGACCTGGATTTGAATCTGGCTCTACTGCTTACTTGAGGGCTATTAGGCAAGTTACTAACCTCCACTGAACACTCCTGTAAAATGAGCTTAACAACCAGTAAGTTATAGGGTTGCCATAAATCTTAAATGAGAAACCACAGAACTGGGTATAAGGAGGGGTCCAGGAAGTATTTGTTCCTCACCTCCTCATATCCCAGGGATCACTAGCATACCATAATGCCAGAATGAATTTGACTGAAAAGAGCTTCATAGGCCAGGGAAGGAGTCACACATGTCAACAAATCAACTCAGTGACCAGTGTTAACATCACCAGCAATGAAGCAAATTGTCATCAAATTTGCCTCCCAGTATATGATGTACCAGACAAACACAGCATCACCACCCTGGGATGTTCCTGCCAAAATGCAACAACATGAACTCATCATAAGGAGACATCAAACAAACCCCAGATGAGGTACTTCCTATAAAATAACCAGCCCAGATGTTTAAGAAATGTCAGTTGCCATGAAAAACAAAAAAGAAAGGCTGTTCTAGAGTAAAGACCTGAAGAACACCTGACTGCTAACTGTGATGCGTGGGTTAAGGCTTTCTTTTGCTCAACGGATTTTATTAGGGACAGTTCATTAAGTCTGGTGAGATCTGTAGATAGTATCAAAGTTAATTCCCTAGTTTTGAAAATTATCCATAATTATATATGAAAATGTCCTTGGTAGGGGGAGATAGCTTAGTCAGTAAAGAGCTTGAGGCACAGACATGAGAACCTGAGTTTGAGTCTATTCCACTAATTCCGCCCCCCCCCCTTTGATCCACCCTCACTCTCTCAGGGTGGCTCGGGTGGACAACTGACATATTTTTATGTTGGGTTTCTCATGGTTTTTATGATAGGGAGGGAGGACTTACAAAGAGATGGTGTCATTCCACCCCAACCCACAGTCTCCTTTTGCCTGCACCATTCGCCCCAGCGGCCACGTGCTTCCTTTTGTGCTAACTCTCCACCACTAACTCTCCGTCTCCCAGGCAGCTCCACCCCTCTTCCCAGGGTGCTCCTCTCTTGCCCCCTGGCTGGCTTATACTTTTCAGAGGAAAGTAATTTTCGGACTATAGAGTCTCAGAACCCACTGCTCAGTAGATAGAGACAAACAAGAACCCTAGAACTCACAGGCCAGCGTAGCCAATCTAATGAGTCCTGAGTCTCAGTGAGAGATTCTGTCTCAAAAACCAAGGTAAGCAGCTCTTGAGGAAGAACACCTAAGGTTGATTCCTGGCCTCCACAAGTATGTGCAAACACATGTACCCACACATACATGCACATACAAATAAAAAGACAATGTCTTTGATTTTAGAAAACAAATATACTGAAAGAGTAAAAGGAAATGTCTAGAAATAACGCATAAACAAGAAAAAATAAAGTTATATCTCCAGAGACATAGAAATACAAGGTTAAATCAAAGGTGGCAAACACTGTTAGCTGGGTGTAGTGACAATGCTTGTAATTTCAGTACTTGGGAGGCAGAAGCAGAAGGGTCACAAATTTGAGTCAATCCTAGGCTGTATAGTAATTTCTAGGCCAGGCTGAGCTGCATGGTAAGATCATGTCTCAAACACAATACCAGTGGTAATAATAATAATTCTCAGGGATATCAGTGAAAGATATGCTAGGGTTCTTTCTATTATTCTTACCATTCTAAGTGTGATATTATTTCAAAATTTATTTTAAAAGGAACCATCTAAAGAAGATAGCAGCATCAAGTCCTGAAAAAGACTAGGGATTTGAGGTAGAAGGAAGGCCTGGAGTTTATTGCTTATTCAAGAAGCTACTGAGTGCTGGTGAGCCCATTTCACAGTATGCTCCATTGGAGCAAGTTCTGGACAGAGGTATTGCCATCCACCAGGCAGACTACAGGGAAGGACCTTTGGGGTAGCAACTGGGAACTGTGAATGAGAAAGTCACTAGCAGACAGGAGTCAGGTGAAGCTTCAGCAGGCCATGGGCCATAAAGACGGACATGTAAGTGGGGGCCATAAAGATGGACATGTAGGTGGGACCCATTGCAAAAGACCTTGAATGCCTGCCAAGGCTATGGGATTTTGTCCTACAAGCAGAGGGTGAGCAAGATGACATGGTGAGAAATATGTTGGGAGAATGAATGGAGAACAGCTGGATAGAAGCCAGGGAGGCCCACAGAATGACTACCAGCAGTCTGGTGGTAAAAGAAGCCAAGAGCTTGAGTTAGTGAATGTCATTTAGCCAGAACCAGGCGACACCCCCAGGAGGCAAAAGGTTAGGACACTGTTGGTACTCTGATTCCAATTTTGTATTGTAGAAGACAAGGGACCAACTAGCTACCCAGTAAGGAAAAACCCTCAGCTGATTTTAGAAGGCAGAACAGAAGTGGATATGTGTAGTTAGGTATGGTGACTATACCTGTTAATGCCAGTCCTGGAGAGGTTGAGGCAGGAGGATCTCAGGTTTGAGGTCATCTTGAATTATGTAGAAAGACCTTGTCTTAGGAGTGGAGAGATGGCTCAGCAGTTAAGAGCACTGTCTACTCTTGGAGAGGACCTGTATTCAGTTCCCAGGATCCATATGGGATCCTCACAACCATCCAGGCAGCTCACAACCATCCAGGGGAGCCAACGCTCTCTTCTGGCCTCTTGGGGCACTAGGCACAAATGTGGAGCACTTACATATAAGCAGGCAAAACTCTCATACACATAAAAAAATAATAAATTTTAGGCCTTGTTTCTCATCATAAATTTAGAAAATCTAGGGGATTAGAGAGATGGCACATGGTTTAAGAGCACTTGGTGCTCTTGTAGAGGACCTGCGTTTGGTTCCCAGCACTGACATGGAAGTTAATACTTGTCCTTAACTCCAGTTCCAGGGAATCCAACGGTCTCGTCTGGCCTCCCTAGGCACCAGGCATGCACATGGTACACCCACATATATGTAGGCAAGGACTCATACACATAAAACAAAATTTAAAAAATTAGAAAATCTACATTTTGCTATCACCTTAATTTCATATAGTCCCTCCCATGTCTGATTTCCCAAAATTTCTATGTGTCAGCCACAGGGGGTCTATGACCAGGACTATCATGACTTCTCATCAGGACACTTAAAGCCTGCTCATATAGGCTGTTGGTATTGCATAACAGAAGTGTATTATAATGCAAATAGAGCCATTCTATTCATCTGACACTCAGCAAATATTTGACTGGTGCAACTATGTGCTCTAGAGACTTAAGTGAAAGGAAGAGAGAAAGGAGGTAGAGTGGGAAACTGCATTTGTATCATGAGGAGAGTGGTTTTTCTCATTGGGGTACTCATGTGGTTCATTCAAATTAGTGAGGGATGTGCTCCTCATCCAAATTTGGAATGGAAATAGTATTGTTAGGTCTTTCTAGCTCAACGAGGACATACCCATGACACGTGGTGATGATGATAATGAGGTATGCACCTACTGTGTGTTGGTTACTTGGCAAAATGCTTCCTTTACTTTAGCTCTAAACCCAACCACAACTCTGCAAGGTAGATCTGCCAGGTTCAGAGAAGTTGCTGGGCTTGTCCACAGCCCCAAGGCCTCTGAGAGGCAGAACCAGGATCTGAATTTGGATCTTCCTGTCATTAAAAGTTATACCCAGTCCACTGTCATACCATCTCCCACATTCAAATCAGGAAAGAAGACCCAGGTAAATGAACAAAAACATCTACCACCTCAGCAAATTTCAAAATGAGGGATGTATCAGAGTCACCAGGAGGGCTAGTAGAACACCACAGCTGGGCCCCAGCCCCAGTTTCTCACTCATTGGGTCCTAAGTGGGGCTCATGTGTATTCCTAGCAAACCTAGATTTGCTGCAGATGCTGCTACTGCTCTTGGTCACCACAGAAAGGTGCCTCTGTTGCCTCTCTGCTTGTTCTGTCAGTGTGGCCTCTCTAAATTCCATTCATTTCACTTCCCAGAAGGGATCAGAGCAGATGCTGCCTACCCTCAGCACACCTCTCATCTGTTCTGTGGAGTCTGTTGGAGACAGAAGGGCTGGGCACTTCAGACCTCACTTGACCCACCCTAATGGAGCCGTGAGGATACCTGGTCATCTCTTCCCAGTTGTTTGTAGACTTGCTTCTCTTAAGTACTGCTCTCCTTCTCAGACCCAGGGTCATCCCAGAGCCTTTGGTGTCTCTCACTAAGGCTTCTCAGTGTCAAGGGTGGCCTGTGAACTCTGGTGGCTTTATCAGTTGGACTTTGGACAGGGAATGGGAAATCTCTTTTCCAGGATAATGTGAGGCCTGAGGTTGTCCTGTTGCCTGGGATCCTTAGAAAGATAAAATTTCTAGCAGCTTGTTGACTTTTCACAGTCATAGTTGATAAACAAGTATGTGTTTCAAAGACTCATAGATAATAATTAGAAGAGATCTTTACAGAAAAAAGGAAGGGGAAGAACTAAAGCTGAGATCACTCTGCCGTGTGGCAGGCATATGGACAGACACTTTATACGTGTCCTTATTTACTCTCCATGGTAACTCACAGTTGTTGTTTTAGCAGGTGAAAAACTGAATTTTGAAGTTAAATGACCATAGTTAAGATCATAGAACTAATTAGAGGCTGAGCTAGGATATGGACCAGGTCCTCCCATGCTCTTTCCTCTATCACAGACCCATTAGTTCACAGTGCTGATGTTCTTTTTTTTAATATTTATTTTTTATTATTTTTATTTTATGTGTATGAGTGTAATGCCTACACGTATGTATGCACACCTGTGCTGTGCAGTGCCCACAGAGGTCAGAAGAGGGCATCGAATTTCCTTGGAACTGGAGTTACTGATGGTTGTTAGTTACCATGTGGGTGCTGGGAATGGAACCCTGGTCCTCTGTAAGAGTAGCCAGTGCTCTTAATGCCTGAGCCATCTCTCCAGCCCAGTGTTGATGTTCTATATAAATCTAATATCCACCTTTTGAACTTTGGGCCAAACATCAGGCCTATATCCTGGCTTAATAATATAACCTGAGTCATTGTGTGGTGGTCAGTAATGGGAAAGCCATGGCAGGGCAAGCTGGGAAGTCTGGTAGTAGAGTGGCAGGAAGAACTAAAGAAAGAGATCATGGTCACATGCTGGGTGAATATATGGGAGGTTTTAGGGGGTCTGTTGAATTGGTAGCCAGAGTTACTAAGAACAGATGAAGGCAAGCAGAAACAGGAGCCTCAAAGGGAAGATGTGGTCATACCAGGTGGGGGTGGAGGTTAACTCAGGCAACACTAGCCACATGTTGCTCTCAAGAGCCAGCTGCCACTTTCCTGCTCAGGCTTGACCTGTGTAAAGGTAGCTCCCTGTCTTTCATATTATCAGATACATGCTTTAAAACCAGCATTGTGCTAACTGTTGATACCAATTTTATTTTTTTATTTTTGTTTTGGGGGAATTTGGTTTTTTTGAGACAGGGTGTCCCTGTAGCCCCAGTTGGCTTGAAACTCACTATGTAGACCAGGCTGGCCTTGATCTCACAGAGATCTGACTGCCTCTGCCTCCTGAGTGCTGAGATTTAAAAAGTGTGTACCACCACATCCACGTTTTTTAAATAAAGCAGTCTTCAAAGAACTCACAGCTTAGGTACAGATGCAAACAACTAACTTAAACCCAATCAGTTAAGTAGTATTTTTAACATGATGTTTTGTAACTTAGAGTACCAGTTCACATAAAAACATGACACCTGGTGACCCTCACAGGTTCATTACCACAGGGAGAGTGAAAAGATGCCCTTTCACTCTGGGCATATGGGCAAAGCTTCCTGGAGGCCAGGGATGAGTTCTTCATACAGAAAGAGAGGGACATGTCATTGCAGGCAGAGTGGACACCCCATTCCTCACAGTGTGATTTCAGTGTCATAATGTCTTAGTTACTTTTCTGTTGCTGTGATAGAAACACTGACTAAAGCAACTTATAGAAAGAAGAGTTTATTTGAGCTCATGTTTCCAAAGGAGCAAGAGTTCATCATGGCAGGGAGGCTTGTGACAGAGGTGGCTGGAGCAGAAATTAAGTGCTCACATCTTCAAGCAGGCACAAGAAGTAGAGTGCAACTGGAGATCTGGCAAGGCTTAAGAACTTTTTTGTTTGTTTGTTTGTTTATTAGAAGAAGCATTTCATTACAACAGTATTAACCTATTCAATAACATTTTTCTGAGCTAGGGTACATCTCTTTCAAAATTGGCTGTACATTTTTAGGTTTACAGAGGAATTATTACGCTTGTACAATCTTTTACTGATTATAAACTCTACAAGACATAAAATTAAATGAGGTTTTAATGTTTAGAAAAGATCTCCACTTCGTTGTTAAAATACAGTTTCATACAGAAAAATTCATTTTAAGGCAACTGACATTGAGACGTTTTCACATGCATTTCTAATCTCTATATATATGACTATTACTGGTCACAGTCACTTACTTTCTGAGTTCCGTGGCATCTGAGTATGAATATAAACTCGTCAGATAAACAGCCTTCTTCTCCCTCTAGAGCCTCCATACTCTGTCATCCCTGCCAATGTCCACTGTGTTGTCAGGACCCCCATCTATTGCCCCCATCTGTCCTTCTGATAAATCTAGTCAGCCAGAGGTCCCTGTTCCAGGAGGATCAGCTGTTCCTCATCTACAGCAATCCATTGTCAGTATTCCTTTGGATAGAATTGGGGCCATCTGGGAGTCTCTTGGGTCACCCTGATTAACTCAAAAGAAGGAATCTCCTGTCTGGCATTGTTTCTTGTTATGCAACCTTTAGCTATACACATGGACTCTTAAAGAATTAGATTGACCCCTTTAATCTTTGGTTATACTTCCCTTTTGGGTGTTTAAGGACATACAATTGGACCAGATAAACTGATTTGTTTTCACTCTTGAGGTCGTTTGAGGATCTGTTCCTCAGGGGTCCCATGGGCTTGGGAGGAGCCCCTGGCCCACCCCCAGTGACATGCTTGCTTCCTCAAACTTGGCCACACCTTCTAAGACCTCCCAAAACAGCACCACCAACCGGGGACAAAATGTCTGAATATTTGGAACCTATAGGGGACATTTTCATTCAAACCACCACACATAGGTACTTTTAGCTTTAGTTTAAGAAGAGACTGGGGGCCTAGAGACAAGCCTCTGGATCTTTTCCACTCTTGCCTGCAAAATATCCACCTCTTATATCTATCTTCTCATGGTGGCTCCCTCCAGAGGAGCCAGGCTGTCTTAAAGTTCTGGTAAGCAAGCATCTTAGGGCCTGATGGCTGACAAAGACTAGAGTTTCAGAGACAAAAGATCTCTTTTTTCCATCTCTTGCCATCCTTTTAAATTTTTTTTTCTAAATGACTACTTTCCTAAAGCTTCCATAGTGTAACAGCCACAGGACACCATGGGCCAAATGAAGAGGGAGCTGGAAACCACAGGACTCTGCCCTTGATGAGAAAATGTTAGCCTGGATCCAATGGAAACTTGAGCAAGAAGCCAGAGGAGGGAAATAAACATGTCTCTTAACTAGTGACAAGTGCAACAGCGCTTTCTGGATTGTAATTTAATGGAATGACTTTAGCCTTAGGGCACTAGGTACAGGAGGTCATAAGGAAGAATCCTGAAAAGGAAGTGTGGACATTAGCTAGGTGATGGGATACCAGAAGTGAGAACCTTTGGGCTGCCTGGTTCCCCCTACACACACACCCCAAGAGATCTGGGTCCCTCATGGCAGGTCCATGATGATCCCCATCTAAAGAAACCTTATACAACACCCACATGGAGTTGGTTTTCTCCCCAGCAGTCAGGGATGAGATCCTGGCCAAGGACCAGATGGTGACAGCACAGGTAGGAGGAGCCCCAGGGAAACTACTGTGAGCTAGTCATGCAACCTTCCCCTGCCACCAGCATTGTTTATCTCCCCACAATTCCACACCCTGCCCATGTGCACCCTAAGCAGCCCAACACAGATTCACTGTTTGCAGAGAAACAGCCAGAACTGGGAGGAGGAAGGCCAATGACATTATGAACTGCAGAGCAAGTGGAGGGATTTTAATAAATGAGAGAACGACAAGACTGAAAAACCTTAAGAGGAATCGTAAGTTGTTATCTGGGCATCTGTGGAGGCAGCTAGACCAAGAAGAGTTCATGCCATTAGGAGAATGAAACTAATTTCATGTTGGCCCACATGAGAGTGATAATTCAAACAAACCTACTATACTGGATTAATCCACATGGTAATCCTTGGGGTGGTTTTGTTTTTTAATTGTGGTAAAATTCATATAATATAGGATTAGCCATTTTAATGTATAGAATTCTGTGGCATTTAGAACAGGAACATTGTCATATAACTACCATCTCTACCAAGTTCCAGAACATTTTCATCTTCTGCCCCCTTGGGTTGTTTTTATGTCTATGTTACTGAAGAGCTATTAAGGCTCAGGAAAGAGAAATGACTGATTCAAGTGCAGGACTTTAGCCCAAATCCCATAATTGCTGTGATAAAAGAGAGAACATTTGTCTTCAGACTTGATACTGCTCGGTTCAGAGTCTGACTTCTTAGACTCTTTCCTCCCTCCCCTCCCTCTGAGTATCTTTCACATAATATATTAATCTCCTACGGAAAGACTCTCATGGCATCCCTTCCTCAGCCTCCCAAAGGGTCCTCATTAGCATCTAAGTAAAGACCAAGTTCCCATTATGTAATATAAATTGACATTGATATAATAATCTTCAAGAAACTTGTTCCTCTGAGCATGCAAACCATAGGAAAAGCTCTTCCATCCTGGGCTTTTATAGTCCCTGAGTGGAGTTTCATCCCAGCTTAGCCTCTTCTTTATCTTCATCAGGTAAAGTGTTTGAACCTGAGTTCAATCCCCAGACCCCATGTTAAAAACAACAACTGGGTATGGTGGCATGCACTCGTAACCCAGAACTGGGGAGGCAGACAGGCTCAGCAGCTGACTAACTAGCCTAGCCTACTTAGCGAATTCCTAGCCAGTGAGAGACCCTGTTTCAAAAAATAAAGTGTGTGGCAAGGCATAGTGATACATGCCTTTATTTCCAACACTTGGGAGGCAGAGGTAGGTGGATCTGTGAGTTTGAAGTCAGCCTGGTCTATATAGAGAGTTCCAGGCCAGCCAGGGCTATATATTGAGATACTGTCTCAAAGACAGAGATAAAAAAAAAAGAGAGAGAGAGAGAGAAAGAGGAGCTGCAGAAATGGCTCAGTGGTTAAGGACACTGGCTGTTCTTGCAGAAGACCCAGGTTTGAATCTCAGCATCCACATGGCAGCTAACAACTGTCCGTAACTCCAGTTCCAGGGGATCTGACAGCCTCTTCTGTCCTCCTCGAGCATTGCAGGACACGGTGCACTTACCTACATACAGGCAATACATCCATAAACATAAAATAAGAAAGAGAGAGCGAGAGAGCAGGTGAGAGAGAGAGAGAGAGAGAGAGAGAAGCAGTATCTGAGGTACCCTACCCCAGCTTGTCCTGTGGCTTGAGAGAGAGAGAGAGAGAGAGAAGCAGTACCTGAGGTACCCTACCCCAGCTTGTCCTGTGGCTTCCATGTGCAGATACACACACACACACACACACACACAGAGAGAAAAACACAAATCTGAAAGAATATACCATAAATGCCAACATTGACATGTTGATGATGGTAATTCTCTGGTGTGATTTGGAGTGTCTTTAATTTTTTCCTTTTGCTCATCTTCTTATTTGCTAAGCCTCTATGCAAGAAAAAGAATAGTGAAAGGAAAAGAATTTCTATAGGGCTTTGCTTGTGCTCTCAGCACAGACTACTACTCTATATGTGCATGTCTGCTCTCACCTTCTCTAGAGGATGTGGGTCTCACCTTACCCATTTTGCCTTCTCCCTGACATCTCCATGATGCACTCAAGAATTAATTACTCAGCTAATGAGTGATCTTCATTTCTCCTCTCTCTAACCCTGAGTATAAGTCTCAGATGGCCATTGCCTTCTCAGAAGGCTAAGCTCCTGAGACTTCCTGCCTGGGCTCCTGGGGTTTCCTGCTAGGTAGTGGTGTCAGTGAATGACACAGAGTAGCTACAGGCTTTCACAACTATCTAATCTGTTTCCTCCACTCACAAGGCTCATGTCTGGGCCATGGGCCTAGAAACTCTCTTGTGCTTGTGGGTCTCCTCCTGATTTAATTTTGCTGCTATAAAGCATATGTTTCATTGCCAGGGCAACTGGGAGGGGAAACCAATGAGGAGCAACCTCCACTTTGAACTGTATTATGTTAAACTCCCACTGTGTTCTGGGCTCACTTCACAGTTGTTGGAAGAATGTAAATATTCTTCAGTTCTGCTGAGTTTTTTCTCTTCATCTTGTTTTGTCTCTCTTCAGAATGTCTGGCTGATATGTACAGTGTCTCCTACAATTTGCTTAGCATAACTTATTCTACTTTTACCAGCTCATGTTGATAGCTTTTCTCCTCCCTGCTGTCTTAGGATCAAAATTGCTCACTGGCTGGGCTTGGTGACACACACCTTTAATCCCAGCACTTGGGAGGCAGAAGCAGGCAGATATCTGAAACTGAGGCGAGCCTAGAATTCCAGGCCAGCCCAGGCTACCTAGTAAGTCCCTGTCCCCCAAAAAAATTGCTTACTGAAAATAGATGAACTTTTTTCAGTGTATTGGAAATTTCCAGTAGAGAAAATAAATGCTTAAGGGAACAACTTTAACTATGTTTATTTTCCCTCTTTGATTTGCTTTCCCCACCCCACCCCTTGATTTCCTGTTAGCTCCATTGCTGTACATGAACACACACACACACACACACACACACACACACACACACAGGTTTCCCAGCCTCCCTGGGAGCAGCTATCTGTGGCTTGGCCTGTTTGGTGTAAGATATGACCTCTTCCTCTCCCTGTGAAGCTCAGAGGTCTCAGCATGAGAGTCAGGGCTTGAGTCCTTGGCAGTAAGCAAATTCACAGCCCAAAGTGCCAGCTTATCTCTTGCCTAAATTTATTTAAATCTTTGAATTTTTTTCAGCATTAAGGATGAAACCTAGGAGTATGCACATGTGCTCTACCACTGCTATATCCTCAGCCCCTTCAAATGATTTTTTTATATTTTTACATTTATTTGTTTATCTTGTAAGGGAAGAGATAAGAGATCTGCCTGCCTCTGCCTCCTGAGTGCTGGGATCAAAGGCGTACATTACCAAACCTGGCTCACCCTCCCCAGTATTCTTAAAATTCTGTGTATAGCTGGGAATGGTGGTACACTCCTTTAATTCCAGTACTTGGGAGGCAGAGGCAGATAGATCTCTGTGAGACTGAGGCCAGCCCTGTCTACATAGTGAGTTCCAGGACAGCTGGGGCTACAGGGAGACCCTGTCTCAAAGACAAAAAAAAAAAAAAAAAAAAAAAAAAAAAAAAAAGAAAAACCCAAACAACAACAACAACAACAAAAAACTGTGTGTGTGTACATGAATTTGTGCTGGTGCACAGGTATGTATGTATGTGCATGTGGAGGCCAGAAGTCAACATCAAGTATCTTCTTCAATCACTCTACACCTTACTTTTTGAGACAGTGTTTCCACTGAACCTGGGGCTCACATAATCATCTACAGTGATTGGCCCCGAAGCCCCAGGGATCCTTCTGTCTCTGCCTCCCCAGTGCAGGGTTACAGGAACATGACTGGCTCCCAGCTTTTATACATGGGTGCTGGGGATTGAACTCATGTCCTCATGCTTGCACAGCAGACACTTTAACCAGTAAACCATCTCCCCAGCTCTTCCAGTCCCTCCTATAGTTTTTATGTCAAACGGGGTCTCAATAAATTGCCTAGGTTGGTGTCAAATCCACTCTAGCCCAAGCTGGCCTTGAACTTGTAGTCTTGCTGAGAACTGGGATTATAGGCCTATACTACCAGGCCCAGCTTTTTCTACCAATCTAAATACGTGTTAAGTAGGCTGTGTTTGTAGAATTATGTTAGTAAGGAAGTTGCTTTCTGGAGAGGTGACCGCCTTTAAACATGCCTTACCCTGCACCTGACACTTAGTTGTTAAAATAAATAAAGCCCCATTGAACAGGCAGTTGACAGAACAGCTTTGTAGATAAGGGCTACAGGCCACACTCAGTGATAGCCCAGTGTATTCTCCAGGGTCTTAGCCCAGTGGATTCTCCAGGGTCTGAAGGAGGAAGGGCACAGTGTCGTGCCCCTTCTGATAGACTGGGGATTTTCCTTCTTAACTCCTTGCTCTAAGGGCTCGTGCTAGTTTCTCACACTCACCGTCTTTTTTTTTTCTTTAATGTATTAGTGTTTTGCTTGCATGTATGTTAAGTGCACCATGCTGTTCAATGCCCACGAAGACCAGAAGAGGGCAGTGGATCCATTGTTAGCTGCTGTGTGGGTGCTGGGAATGGAAGCTGGGTCTTCCACAAGAGCAGCCAGTGCTCTTAACCCCTGAGCCATCTCTCCAGTCCCTCACTGTGTTGTTCATATGTGTTAAATACTAGATAGTTTTAATGTTTACTGAAAAAAGAAACTCCACCCTCAAAATGTTCCCCATCTGCTGAGAGTACATGGCCAGACATGTCATTCCTCTTGCTTCTAAGGTTCAGTCAATGGAGAAATTGATCCAAGAATCTTAATCGGTGTTCAAAGCTGGGTAGGAAGATGTGGAGGCAGAAAGTTCCTCTCCTCCTTTCCTATCTAACATAATTGGTCTGTTCAAAGCAGGGTCCCCTGTGGACTTGCCCTGAAATGATTATGTTTAACTGGTAAAAGCAGGGCAAGAAAGAAACTGCTGAAGGGTGTAGGGAAAACCTGGGACATTCCTTCTTGGAGAGTGGAGAGGAAGTCCCCTGGATGAGGCACACCCCTCTGGCCCTCTGGGATGCAGAGCAGGAGGCTCAGAGCAAGAGAGGTACACACAGCCAATTTGTACTAAAGTGTGTTGGAAGGCATCCCAGGGGAGGCCAGAGTCGAAAACCTCTTCAGGAATTAGAAAGATGAGAGTTAGTAGGGGACTATGGAAGGGGAGCACCATCTGGTCACCAGCAGGGGGCGATACCAAGTCAGGGCTTCTGTGAGCACCAAGAGACAAAACTGGTCTTTTGGGGTGTATTACCCCAAAGTGAGCACACAGGGAGGCATCACCAGTTACAGTAAGTGAGGCAATGTTGGAAGTGAGGCATATGCAAGGGGCAGGGCTGACCAGGCACATGGATTGCCTATTTACACATGTTAAGTGTTGGGGAGCTGTGGTCTCCCCAAGTGCTAGAATTTTAGTGGTTGATTCCTGGGCAGACACATTATAACCCCAGAAGGTACTGGGATCCTGCCATCTTACCCAGGAGAGTGCAAGATTGAGCTGTATGACCTTCAGGTGATCAGGTTGTGACTTGCCCAGGTGCTTAATCTGGGGGCAAGAAACACAAGAGTCATGTTCAGCCAGCACATGCCTCCTGGGTCAGGGGCTTGCTTTCTCTGCATGGTTTTCTTTGTATTTAATATTTACAACCCTTTCTCAAAAAGAAGGTAGGGGCTGGTGAGATGCCTCTGCCAGTATAAGTATGTGCCAAGCAAGCCTGATGACTTAAATTCAGTCCCTGGCACCCACAGTGGAATGAGAGGACTGATTCCTGAAAATTGTCCTCTGACCTCCGCATATATGCTATAGCATGCTCATGCCTGTGCACGCGCGCACACACACACACCATATACATATACATAAACACGCAAATAATAAAAAATTAAAAATTAGGGAGTTGGAAAGATGGGTTGGAGAACAGGCCTGACAATCTGAGTTTAATCCCCAGGATCCACATAGTGGAAGGAGAGAATTGACTCTTGCTGGTTGTTCTTTGACTTCGAGATGTGTGCATGTGCACCCCTCCATACATGCACACAATAAATAAATTTTGAAAGTTAGAAAACAAAGGTGGGTGTCACATGAGGAATGACAGCTAAAAATATCCTCTAGCTTCCAAAGGCATGTTCATACAAGAGCACAAGCACACCTCCTCCAACACACACACATACAGAGAGAGAAAACTAGAAAACCTTATTAACCAATCTTAAAATTGAAGTAAACTCTACATGTTAATACAATATATTTTATAATAAGCAATTCTTTTTAAGTTTAGGGAGAGGAGTAAGCAGTCATCGTTGTTACAAATTGTAAATCTCTATTATCTGGCTTACTAGAAACCAGTTGAAATCTGTGTTCAAATGTTGCAATATGTGGTTTTGGTTGAAGTACATAAGGAAAATCTAGATTCCCACAGATATATAATTGAAGAGAGAGGACTATTTTAATAGCCTCTTAATTTTGGATAATTGTGGATGTGTCATGTAGACTCTGGAAAACTCTACCATGTCTGCCTGATAGAATGAGAGTGAGGGCTCTTATAAAAAGTCTTAACCTCATAGGCTCCCTGAAACAGCCTCAGGGAACCTCACGTCTCTGGAACACACTTTTTCAGAACTGCTGTCTTGGTGAAATTCTTAACACATGTTCATTGCAGAATTGTGTATAATGGGAAGAAATGAAAACAAGCCAACTACTGCTTGTTGTCAGTGGTAAATGAGGCTATTCACAAAGCTGGTGTTTAAGAAACAAGTGAGTGAGCATGCTGGAACACTGAGACAGAAGAGGCAAAGCCAGAGTCACCTACCTTCCTATTGTGACTTGTGTCACATCAAATCTTCTTCCAATTGGAGTCGTCTCATTTTCTGAAGCACTTGACTTCAGACCAAAGATTAAAAGCCTACTTCCTGTTTTGAAGTCATGTTTATGCTACTGCAAAATAGCCTGCAAACACAGGACTTGATAAGCCCAGGCCCTTCAAGAACTTGGCAGATATAAAATATCTTCCCCTGAGAGATTTGGAAGCATAAATTTAAGTGTGTTTTAAGTTTAGAGCTGAGTTTTCTTACTGGAACAAAAAAATTTCAAGGCAAAAATATTACTATACTAACATTCTCTGGTTAGAAGGTGGTGCGTGCCTGTAGCCCCAGCACTTGGGAGGCAGAGGCAGGCGGATCTCTGTGAGTTCAAGGCCAGCCTGGTCTACATAGTGAGTACCAGGCCAGCTAGGGCTACAGGGAGACCCTGTTTCAAAAAGACCAAAAAAAAAAGAAAAAGGGAACAAAGAAGAGCTTTATAGAAACCAAGCAGGCCACTGAAATTATCCTCATCAACACATAATCCCGTGGGTTATAGGGAAATAGACAATGAGTCCTGTGAGCAGAACTGTTTCCCAAAGGGCTCCACCGCCCCCACTACGACCAATGCCACTCACCACCTCCACACTTTCATGCTCACATGCATACACGCACGCGCGCACACACACACACACACACACACACACACACACAGTTTCTATACAGCGCACTCTTTCAGAATTTGGAAGCAGGTGGCATTGTTATCATGGTCAAAGAGGTCTGAGCTGAGAAGGGGTTTTGAAAGTCACATGCTGTCTCTGCACTTCCAATAGATGCCCATGTTAGTAGTAATCAATACAGCGAGGCTTTGTATATCCAGGCTCTTACCCAGAAAACCTACTGGTTTTTCACCTAGATTTTCAACATTTAAATATCCACAATGTTAAATATCAAGAATTTCCCCCCAAAATTTCCTGTTTTGTAGTGTTCATATATTGCCAGTACCACTGTCCAAACTCCCACTCACTTCCCTAGTTTAACTCCTAAAGTGCAAGTAATCAGATAGAAACCCACTAGGTGGTGGACTGGAGGATTTTTTTTTTTTTTTTTTTTTCCTCTGAAGACATTTCCTCAAAGGAAAGGACTAGGGAGAGAAAGACTTAAAGATCACCTAATAAACAAAAGTGGGATTTCTGCTTAGTTATCCTACCTTGAAAC
>NW_008355644.1:544353-573334 GCF_000622305.1 Nannospalax galili | reverse complement strand
TGTGTGTGTGTGTGTGTGTGTGTGTGTGTGTGTGTATGCGTGCACCTACATAATTTATGTGCACCATGCGTGGGTGCCAATGGAGGTTAGAAGAGGGCACCGGATCCCATTGTGGTTGTAAGCTACTTGATGTAGGTGCTAGGAACCAAACCCTGGTCATCTGCAAGAGAAGTAAGCACTTTTAACCATGTAAGCCATATCTCCAGTTCCAGAAGCTTATATTTTCACCTTTATTTTGTGTATTTATTTAATTTAAAAAATTTTTATTGATCTGAAAATTTTATACAATATATTTTGATCATATTCAGACTCCCGCTCCCTTCTCCCTCTACCTCCTACCTCCCCCACTTCCCACTTTATGTCTTCTATTATTATTTGCCTTTTTTTTAAGGTCTATTGAGTCTAATCTATGTTTCCACAATGCTCTTAGGTTTGGGTCTATCCCCCTTGGAGTCTGGTCTACTTACCAGGCCACACACTGGTAAAGAAAACTTAGTCTCCCTTTTTCAGCAGCTATCAAATGCTAGCAGATCCTCAGCGACGCCTGGGGCTTCTTGCCAGCCTCCCTCACCCAGAAGCTTTTTAATGAATAATGCTACATCTCTCCCACTCCCACCTCTGACTGGAAAATCAGCTTTTTGATGTGTCACAAATAACCCACAGCTGGGGGTACAGCTCACTAGTAGAACACTTAGCTAGCATGTGTCAGGCCCTGGGTTTGACCTCTAGTACTGGAAAAAAA
Organism: Nannospalax galili; assembly: GCF_000622305.1. Classification (NCBI taxonomy): domain Eukaryota; kingdom Metazoa; phylum Chordata; class Mammalia; order Rodentia; family Spalacidae; genus Nannospalax; species Nannospalax galili. The sequence goes on along the minus strand of NW_008355644.1, from coordinate 572,592 downwards.
AAAAGTGTTTGTATACACACCACTCTAGGTTCAAGGGTATACTTTTGCTCTATAATAAACCTCTTCCCAGGCTGAGCATGGTGGGGCAGGCCTTTGATCCCAGCACTTGGGAGACAGCAGCAGGCAGATCTCTGTGAGTTAGAGTCCACCTGATCTATATAGTGAGTTCCAAGCTAGCCATGACTACACAGTGAAACCCTATCTCAAAAACAAAAACAAATTCTTTCCAATTCTTTTTAAAGAAACTAATGATTTTCTAACTAAACTGTAAGGATGAAAGGAAAGAGAAACATGGATTGAAGAGGAGGTAAGGAACAAAGCATCAGTCAATAATGCCTAAACACACACACACACACACACACACAAAATGATCTCTCGAGGGTAGAGAACAGTGCTAATAGTTGCTTTTGCCTTCAGGGAGGAGACCTGGAGAAAGTAGAACATACCCTTTATATATTTATTTTGTTGTGGTAAAATACACAGGCATAAAATTTATACCATTTTAATTGTTTTCAAGTATACAACTCAGTGACATTTAGTGTATTTACAATGTTGTGCAATCATCACCACTGATTTCAAGACACTTTCCTCACCCCAAAGAAGACCACATACTCATAAGCAGTGACTTCCTGTTCTCTGCCACCCATCGTTCCTGGCTACCACTGACCTTGCTTGCTGACTATATGAATTTGCCCTTTTCTATATTTCATAGAAAAAGATTATAACATGTAGTGTTTTATTCTATATTTCATAGAAAAAGATTATAACATGTAGTGTTTTATGTCTGGCTTCTTAGCAGGTATGCTGGATAGCTTTAGTGTCAACTTGACACACCTGGGTTGAGGGAGCCTCAATTGGGGAATTGACTCCATTAGACTGGCCTGTGGCCACGTCTGTGGGGCATCTTCTTGATTATTGAGTGATGTGGGAGGGCCCAGCCCACTGTGGGTGGTGCCACCCCGGGGCAGGTGGGCCTGTGATAGATAAGAGAGCAAGCTGAGCAGGGGCCAGGGGAGCAAGCTAGTAAGCAGCATTCCTTCATGGCCTGTGCTCCAGCTCCTGCTTCCAGGTTCCTGCCCTGAGTTCCTACCTTGGGCTCCCTGATGAACTGTGACCCGGGAGATGTAAGATAAATAAACCCTTTCCTCCCCAAGTTGGTAGCGGTCAGAGTGTTTTGTCACAGCAATGAAGAACAAACTAGGACAGCATGTCTCCAAGGTCCATCCATATTTTAATATTAGTTCTCTTTTCCTTGCTAGGGTTGAGCATTGATTGTATGGAGGAAATTTGTATTTTTTAAAGGATTTTATTTATTTTTATGTGTATGAGTATTTTGCCTGGTACCCATGGAGGCCATTGGATCCCTTGGAACTAGAGTTAAGAATGGGTATTAGCTGCCATGTGGGTGCTGGGAACCAAACCAGGGTCTTCTGCAAGAGTGGCCAGTGCTCTTAATCACTGAGACATATCTCAGCCCTGTGGGGTTTTTTTTTTTTTTTTTTTTTTTTTTTAGCATTTTTTTTTTGTATGTGTGCGCACACACACACACACACACACGTGCGTGCACGCACTGGTAAGAGGACAACCCCAGGAGTCAGTTTTCTTCTTCAGCCACATGTGGTTGGGGGTCAAACTCAGATCATCAAGCTTGGCAGCAAGTGCCTTTATCCACTGGGCCACCTCACTGTTTTGTATATCCACTCAACAGCGATGACATTTGAGTCATTTCCAACTTTTGGCTATTGTGATTAGTGCTATGAACATTGTGAGCAAATTTTTTTGAATGCCTGTTTTTAATCCTTTTGGGTGTTTACCCAGGAAAGGAATTGTTGAGCTACAAAAACCCTTTAGTGACTTTTGAATGTTGCAACATATGTATATATTATCTAACAACAAAAGGTTATTTTAATAAAATAACTAAGTAGAGACAGGCAAATATATGTTTTATTACAGCAACTTATCAACTCTTCAAGATCATAGATTAATAAATCCATTTCACAGGACCTAAAAGAGACTGAGGGATAAGAAGTAAAAAATAGAATCTAATTTAATGTGATCTTCAGACTACAAATGCACTCATCATTTAGTGTTCCCAGCAACCTTGCCCTGGTGAGCGTGGGAAGGAATGTGAGAATGTTTTCTTGATCCATGTTTTTCAAAAAGAGAAAGCAGTAATTAAAGTTGGTTTTAACGTGTGATTATGTTGACTTGGTCTGTATGGGTTTTCCCCGGGAGCCTAGCTCCTGCAGCACCACAGACACCCTCTAGGGGGCGAGGCCTGGAAACTTCGGGTCCCCTGGGAGCTCAGTGCTGATGGCCAGGAGAACTGGGCCAGCAGAGCCTTTGCTCAGAAGAGAGGAGAAAACACTGTGACGAAGCATTCAGTGCAGAGGAGGACACTTGGGAAACGTGTTTCTCAAGCACTTTTTTTTTCGGTCTTTTTGAAGCAGGATTTCCCTGTGGCCTCCGCTGTCCTGGAACTCGCTAAGTAGACCAGGCTGGCCTTGAACTCACAGAGATCTGCCTGCCTCTGCCTCCCAAGTGCTGGGACCACAGGTGTGCCCAAGCACTTTTTTTTTGGTCTTTTTTGAGACAGGGTCTCCCTGTAGCCCCAGCTGTCCTGGAACTCGATATGTAGACCAGACTGGCCTTGAACACACAGAGATCCGCCTGCCTCTGCCTCCCGAGTGCTGGGATTAAAGGCGTACACCACCACACCCAGCTGCACTTTCTATAAACAGAGAAATGGAGACCCAGGAGTAGCTGCTGCTATCACAAAAGTGGTAGGCAGGAAGTCAGGAATCTGCTATGTTGCAACATGCCACGTGAGGACAGAGTTTTTCCATAGCTGAATTCCTCCCTCCTCTCACTACCCAACTCCCTATTCTCATCACTTACTTAAATGTGTGACTAGGGGTCAGTAACTGAACCTTCTGATCATTTCACTATCTGTTTACTGGGTCTGATATCTCCAGAAGGCAGAGGTGAGGCAGAAAAACTACGTGTATAACAGACCTCCTTTCTGCTCTGTGCTATAGATCTTCAGTTCAAGTTTGCTTTGTCAATTACTCTCGCCCTGGCAAAGGCAATGGTTCTATTGAACAAATGAATTTTCCTTTCCTTTTTTTTTTTTTTAATTTGAGACAGGATCTCCTTGTAGCCCCAACTGGCCTGGAACTCACTATGTAGACCAGGCTGGCCTTGAGCTCACAGAGATCTGCCTGCCTCTGCCTCCCAAGTGCTGGGACTATAGGGGTATGCCACCACACCCCGCTTTTTTTTCTGTCTTTTGAGACAGGGTCTCACTATACATCCAAGGCTGGCCTGGAACTCATGATCCTCCTGCATTAACCTTCTTGGTGCTTGACTTACCAGTATGCAGCACACACACAAACACAAATACATCATTTAAAATGTTTTATTTTATTTATTATTATTATTTGGTGGGGTGGGGGTGCTGCACATGCCATGCAAGGGTTTAAAGGTCAGAGATCAACTTCTGTCAGTTCTTTCTACCACATGCCTTCCAGGGAACTCAGGTCATCAGGCTTCTGTAGCAAGTGCTTTTACTTACTGAGTCATCTCACAGGCTCCCAAATCTTTATTGGTGACATTTTTTCATATCTAGAAGGCTTACCCTGGCAGGAGAAAGGAAGGAGAATTTTGAGTGTGAGCACCACTGTGTTGGGGTCAAAATCTCCCCTGTGAAGCTGACCCAGCCACTTGTAGCCCCATGTAGGATCTGCAGTCTCACAATCAGAGGTCCTTAGAGCTTTTCCAAGGTCAAAAGAACCACATCCTTCTTGACCCAGGCCTTGCCTTCCCTCCCCCACCATTTGAGTTTGGATGTTTCAAGTTTCACTAACCCTCTTTACCTATGGGTTCCACATCCATAGATTTAACCAACCAAGTGTGGAAATGTTTGTTTGGGGTCTTTTTTTGTTTTAATCATGTCTGAGACAAATTGGAAATGGCACAGCTCTAGGGTCAGTGCACACATCTGTGGTGCTAGGGTAGATTTGGGGAGGGAATTTTTAAGAGTGATGGAATGTTGTCTTTACTATGGTAGCTACTGAACTGTATGCATGCATCAAAACTCGTAGACATGTACAAGAACAGAAGCATCAAGTATGCCTCAATACAGCTGACTCTCAAGAGAGGAAGCAGAGAAGTGATGGAGATAAAAGAGAGAGAGAGAGAGAGAGAGAGAGAGAGAGAGAGAGAGAGGCAAAAGAGAGGGGAGCTGAGAGGGGAGAGGAAAGAGAAAATAAATATGACTCACATCATCTAGTGTAGAGGTAGCAAATGGTCAATAAACTGAAACTTTTTAAATTTATGTTCTCGCTCATTTGTGGATCTTACGATTTTTCTTCTAATTTAATTTTTTAAATTTTAAATTGTGTGTGTGTGTGTGTGTGTGTGTATATACATAAGTGCATGTGACCATGGAGCCCAGAGGTGTTGAATCCTCCTGGAGCTGGAGTTCTAAGTGGTTGTAAGCCACTCAATGTGGGTGCTGAGAACCGAACTCAGGTCCTATGCAAGAATAATACATGCTCTTAACCAACAAACCATCATGTCTCTGACCCCAAATCTTTTTGTTTGTTTGCTTTGCTTGTCTATTTGGTTAGTTGGTTTTGGTTTTGGGGGGTTTATTTGTTTATTCGTACTGAGACTTGAATCTAAGGTCTCATGCATGCATGCTTGGCAAGCATTCTACCTCTGAGCTATGGCCCCAGCCCTCTCTTTTATTTTCTAATTTTAAAATTTTCTTAAACATTTTATGTGTATAAGTGTTCTGCTGGCACATATATAGTTGTACTCATGTTATGCAATTCCACAGAGGTCAGAATACGGCATCAGATCCCCTGGAACCGGAGTTAAGGACAATTGTTAACCTCCATGTGGGTCCTGGGAATCCCAGGTTCTCTGCAAGAGCAGTCAGTGCTCTTAATCACTGAACCGTCTCTCCAGCCCCAGTGGAGTGGAGAGGGTTAACCAAAACAATGTATGAAAATACAGTAAAGAAACCTGTTAACTTTGTAAACTCATTTTAAAAATAAATTAGAGGCTGGAGAGATGGCTCAGTGCTTAAGAACACTTGCTACTCTTGCAGAGGATCTGAATTAGGCTCCTTGTACACATATCAGGCAGTTTACAGTCACCTGTAACTCCAGTTCCAGGAGATCCTACATCCTCTTCTCACTTCTACAGGTTCCTATATACACGTGGTGCACATGAACTCACTCAGACACACACACATACACACACACACACACACAAATAATAAATCTTAAATGCAGTCTGATATAAAAAGATAGGGACAGCTGGACAAGTGCATGGTTTGGTCAGGCCCAGTATTAGGCTTCAGTGAAGGGTGAGTAGCTTTGGCAGAGTGAAAAGGCTTGTGTCCAGACTGAATAATTTACATTCACCAACACTATAGTGCAATAGCCATTCACATAGCTTCTATGTCATATTAGGTATCAAAAATAATCCAGAGATTATTTGAGGCATATAAGAGGATTGTATAGGTCATATGCAAATATGATGGCATATTACATAAGGGATTTGCGCATCTATGGATTTTGAGTGTTCTGGAACCAATCTTCCTAAGCTACTGAGGGACATAACTTACTACTTATCAAAGAGTTTAATGAGAACTGTCTTATGCTTAGCTACTCAGTGATCATGCATATTGTCAAACATATCTGTATAATATAGTGGTAAATTTTATTTTATTTCATTGCCTTATGAAATTCAAGTCACCTTTTCTCAGTCTTCATAATTCACACCTCATGTGGAACAAGACTTAAAAAAATTAGATTGTAAATTGTAATTCTTGTAATTCTCTTGCTAGGAGAAAGTAAAATCAGGCAGTGCTAAATCATACTGATTTTTCATTATATAAAATGTTACAGGGCTGGAGAGATGGGTCAGTAGGTAAAGTGCTTGCTGTGTAAGTATGAAGACCTTTGTTCAGATTCACAGCACCTGCAAAAGTTGGTTATGGTGATACATATCTGTAACCCCAGTGCTGGGGACATGGAGACAGGAAGATTCTGGAAACTCACCTGCCAACCAATGTAACAGAAATGGTGAACACCAGATTCAGTATAGACAGATTCAGTAACAGACACTATCTCTAAAAACTAAGATGGAAGGGACTGGAGATGACTCATGAACACTTGCTGTTCTTGCAGAAGACAAGGATTTGGTTCCCAACACCCACATCAAGCACCTTACAACCTCCTATAATTCCAGTTCCAGGGGATGCAATGCCCTCTTCTTGTCTTTGAGAGTATCTGCATGCATGTGGTGCATATACAGACAAGCACGTAGTTACACATAAATGCACACAAAAATAAATAAAGTGGAGATAATAGAGAAAGATACCTGATATTACCTCTGGATTCCATGTGTGTGTGCACAGACAAGTATGCCAGCACACACACATATATACAACACATCTACCACACATGTACACATATAAATAAATAAAATAAATAAATAAAATGCTGATCCTTAGAAATATTATGCTACAGTATAAAAAACAGGGGGGGAAATAGAGAAACTGGGCATGGTAGTACATGCCTTTGATCCCAGCACTCAGGAAGCAGAGGGAGGTGGATCTCTGTGAGATGGAGGCCAGCCTGGTCTGCATAGCCAGTTCTAGGCCAGCTGGGGCTACAGAAAAAAAAACCTATCTCAAAAAACAAAACAAAAATAAAGGAAGGAAATTTTCTCACATTCTCATCATCCAATGACTGTTAATATTTCTTTTTCTTTCTTTCTTTCTTTTATTGTACCAAGCTGGCCTTGAACTCACAGAGATCTGCCTGCCTCTGCCTCCAGAGCGCTGGGATTAAAGGTATACATCACCACCCCCAGCTTCTTTTTACTTCTCATTTTGAGACAGTCTCGCTAAGTTGCCCATACTGACCTGGAACTTACTCTGTAATTCGGTAAGGCCTTGAATTTATAATCCTCTTATCTCAGCCTCCTGAGTAGCTGTGATTACAAGCCTGCCTATGCCACAGGCCTACCTCTAATTTATTTACTTTAAAATTTTCTTTTATGCCGGGAGTGATGGCGCATGCCTTTAATCCCAGCACTCGGAAGGCAGAGGCAGGCTGATCTTTGTGAGTTCAAGGCCAGCCTGGTCTACATAGCGAGTTCCAGGACAGCTGGGACTACAGGGAGACCCTGTCTCAAAAAAGACCAAAAAAAATTTTTTTAATTTTATGTATTAATGACTATTAATATTTCTTGGTAGAGTTTTAAAACATTTAAATGCACAAAGTTGTGATTATGATATTTCCATTTTTAAAAATGCTCCTTGGGGCTGGACTAGAAAGATGGCTCAGTGGTTAAGAACACTGTTCTTGCAGAACACCCAGGTTCGAATCCCAGTACCCACATGGCAGTTACCAATTGTCCATAACTCCAGTTCCAGGGGATCTGACAGCCTCTCCTGTCCTCCTTGGGCATTGCACAACATGGGTGCACTTACTTACATGCAGGCATAACATTCATACACATAAAATAAAAATAATAAAATATTTTTAAAAAAATGCTCCTTTAGGGCTTAACTGTAATAGTCATTCCTTCATCCAAAAATTCCTCAGTCCTCATTATGCACTAAGTACTAGGATGCGAAGATAAATTAGATCAGGTGTTGTGCTTTCTCCCTTGATAGCGTTTCAACTTGCATCAGTGCCTAAGAAGGAGGGCACTCTGACCTGGCAGATAAAGGCAAGGACTGAGACATGCATGAGAGGGCAAAGAGGAGCAGGGAAAAGCAAGAGGAACTAGGCAATACTTTTGCCAGGTGAACAGCTTAGCATGTGGTATGAACATAGCTTGGCCCTTAAGGTGCCTGTAGCTCTCATATTCTATCTCCCCTTGCCTCCTTTCTCCAAGATTTAAAAAAAAAAGAAAAAAAGTTATCTCCTCAGATATCATTCTCTTGAAATCACTGACCAATTTTCCAATATCTCATTCTTCCCATTGCCCTTGAACTTTGCTTAGCTGGGAATCTATCCCTGGCTTTGAGTTTTTCTCTACTTGGCTCACAGGCATGAATCCCTGAATCCTTCTTTGTCTAATTTGCTTAGAGCTGTTACCTGGTACAGTTAATTGTTCAATTTGAGATTTTATGACTGAGTGAATGAGTTTCCCCTTGGAATTTGCACCATTTCTTTCTACCTCCCCTTTCCATACCTCGGTCACACCTAGGCCAGGCTCACTGACTTCTGTTTTTGAATTCAGCATTACCTTCAGTTTTCCACTGAAGTCTGTTCCTTTTCCTGGTCAGGTGCCAGGTGCTGCCTCCCAGGGATATCTTAGTGCATACCAGCTTCCCTTGGTCTCAAAGAGGCTAATGATCTCTAGGGAAGGATTCTGCCTACTTACCTGGCCAGCACCCAAAAGAGTAGGCAGATCAAGTCAGAGCCCTCATACATTGGACCTTACCAACTCCATACAAAGATTCCATCAATGTGTAAATCTGCATACTGTTTGCACAAGTCTTCCTTCTGCCTACCCTTCCCCCAGCAAGAAGCTACAGGTTAGGCATGAAGTGAGGCAGGACTCCAATCTGACACTAGGACAAATAGAAGTCACAGTTTTCAGCCAAATAAAGATCTATTTATCTGATGGAACCTGTATCTTGTTGCCTTGGTTTTTGTTTTGTTTTGTTTTTTTGTTTTTTTTTCCTGAGGACTGAACCCAGGGCCTTGTGCTTGCTACGCAAGCGCTTTACCACTGAGCTAAATCCCCGACCCCTGGAACCTGTATCTTACCATAGGAAAATGTCTTCATGAGGCTGTGACAAAAACGAAACAAAATAAAACAAAACAAAACAAAACAGAATAAAAATGTTGACATTGGGGTGACTCTGGGTTGTCCTCCCAACCTAAGCTTTTTATGTCTCCAAAAGTTACTCAAGTGCCAAGGTCCTAGACCTGATCCTCTCTCCAGGAGGAAGGCTGTTATAGGGCATTTGACTTTCCCAAGGTGACAACACTGGCCCTTCATAAGGATCTAGATTTAGGACAGGCTGGCAAGGATGGCCTATAGAAATGCGTCTATCAGTTTATGAAGGGAAACTCTTTCCTAGAAAACCTGGGAATCCGTACATGTTCTCAAGAGACTGAAAGTTTCAAAATGTAGTAATGTGCTCTGACAGAGCCATAGCTACAAAGGAGGAAACTGCTCTAATTCTACCAGGCCTTTCCACCCTTATTTCCCCTCCTTTTACCACCCCTTCCCAAGATGCTGCTCCTGGGGACCAGCATGAGGACATTGGTCTGTTTGGTATAGAGAGTGTTTCCCAAGAGGAGATACCCCGTACCCTCTACAACTCTGTTTCTTGGGCCTCTGTTTCCCTAACCCCTAGAGCAAGAGACATCCTAGCCAAGTTCTTATGTAAATCTCCCTTTCTCTGTGCTTCAAACTTCAGGCTGTCAGTAAGCTTAGGCTCCCATTACAATATGGTGATGACTCTAGGGAAGTCCTCTGTGGCTTGCCTATATAAAGATGGGAGGAGCTGGTTTCTCTAGTAGTTAGTGTCTCATCTCTTTAGCTGGGACTACCTCCCAAAAGGCCTGAGGATGCCAGCATGGTGCTCTCATTAGTCTTTGCCACCAGGTTGTGTGGAAATCATCATTGCCTTTGTGTGTGTGTGTGTGTGTGTGTGTGTGTGTGTGTGTTGCTGGAAAACAAATTTGGGAACTTATGCATGCTGTTTATCTTCCAATGTGAACATACTGGTAGTCTTCTCTCCAAATCACCTATTCCAAGGTGTCTAGAGCAAAGGTAAAGCTCCAAAAGTATGTGGGATGAAGTTGGTGACTCATGCTTATCAGAAACCTACCTTATGAATGGCAAATCTACACTACATGTTCTATTCATTATCGTATACATTCCTCAACACCCTATGGGGGAGGTATTATTGTATGCCTTCATTTTATAGATTTTGGACCTCCAAGGCTCAGAGGTGATAAGTTACTTGTCCAGGGTCACATTGTTAATACAAGGTCACATTGTTAATATACAGACTCAGTTCTGTTCAAGCTGCTGTACTCAAATGGCAAGCATTTACTGAGAATCTACTCCAGGTACAAACCCTGGGGCCAGTATGATGATATATGTTCTAGTTTCACTCTGTTGCTGTGATAAAACACTCTGACGAAAAGTAGCTTAAGAAAGGAAAGGATTTATCTGACTTCTGCTTCCAGGTAACAGTCCATTATTGAGGGAAGTCAGGGCAGGAACTCAAGCAGGAGCTTAAAGCAGAAACCATGGAGGAATGCTGCTTGCTGGCTCACTCAAAGGCTTATGCTTAGCTAGCTTTCTTTAGCCCTGGACCAGCTGCCCAGGGAATGGCACTGCCCACAGTAGACTGGGCCCTCCCACATCAATGAATAATCAAGACAGTTCTTCATAGACATGCCTACAGGCCAGTCTGACCTTGGAAATCCTTCAATTGAGACTCCCTTCTCAGGTGACTCTAGGCTGGGTCAAGTTGACAGTTTAAAGATAAATAGGAACACATATCATACATACATGAGGAATGGAAAACTCTTTATTTCAGGGGTTCAGTGTCTAACTAGGGGGTGGTATGACTTGAACTCCAAACAAGACTGAACAAGGGCTATCTCAGTCATGTGCTGTGGAGACATGTTCTAAGAAATGAGTCATTTGATGATTTCTTATATGTACATGAAAAAGAGGGCCTACGCAAACCTACATGGCATATGTATTAAGTCACTTTTCTGTTGCTGTGATAGAAACACTGACCAAAGCAACTTATGAAAGGAAGACTTTATTTGAGCTTAGAGTTCCAGGAGAATTACAGTGCATCTTGGTGGGGAGGCATGGCGGTAGAGGTGGCTGGAGGAGGAATGAAAACTAAGCTCTACATCTGCAAGCAGGCACAGGAAGGAAGAGGGCAACTGGAGATCTGGTAAGGCTTAAGAACTTTGCAAGCCCACTGCCAGTGACGTGCTTCCTCCAGGATAGCCATACCTTCTAAAACCTCCCAAAACAGCGCCATCATCTGGGGACAAATGTCCAAATACTTGGAGCCTATCGGGACATTTTCATTCAAACCACCACAGCATACCCCTGTTCATACCTAGATATATGATATAAAACCTGTTGCTCCTAGGACCATCATGAACAAAACACGAGATTACATCGAGCACAAAGAGAAAATGATGCAATTGTGGTAACCATGAGATGTGTTTGAGGTTGCTGCCAGCATAATATATGATTTTAGAGTAAACATTTTTTATAGGGATGGGAATACTGTAAAACATCAATATAAATAATAATAAAATAAATACAGAAGCAAGAGTCATTTATTATCAAGTATTTACTTAACATAATTGTATGTGTTATACTTTTGTACAGTTGGCAACAAGGTAGATTTGTTTACACTGGCAGCACCAAAACCACAAAAGTTAGTGTAACCAGGCAATGGGAACTTTTCAACTCCTTTGTAATCTTACAGGGGCCACTATCATATATGTGGCCTGCTATGGACTGAAATATCATTTTAAGACCCTTGGCTACATGGTAGAGTGTCATGGGAAGGTAGATGAGACTGGGAGGTAATACAAAGAGGAAGGAGACAGGGAAAAGGGAAGAGGATAAAGGGGAGGAGGGAAAAGGGAGGAGGAAGAGGGGAAGGAGGGAAAAGGGAAGATGGGGAGGAGGGAGAGAGGAAGATGGGTTGGGGAGAAGGAGGCAGCAGGAGGATGGAGGGTGGAAGAGGGCGGGAAGGAGAAATTTGAGTGTGAGATGGATGCCAGGAAGAATTTTTCTAGATGAGCTTTGTGTTTCGGTCTGGGTAGATGGAAGAACTTCTCCAGACTGGAGTGGAAGAGGCAGAAGAGACACTTGAGCAAGAAGCCAGACACTTGAGAATACATTGATGCTCTGCTTAACAATCATGCCACAGAGGTGTAGTAGGAAGAGAGGCTGTCAAGATCAAGTGCAGGGACTTCGCTATGCCAGGGCAGGGCCTGGGCTTGCCTCTTGAACAGCGAGAACCGCTGGAAAATTCTGATAAGAGAACAGGCCACAAGTTGGCAGTAAGACCTGGGAGACTGGGATGTGCCTCCTTCCTTCTTTGGACTCACAGGCCACAGGAGGAAAAATCTTGATTCTGGTGTTGGAAGCTTCCTGTCTGAAGCTAAGACCTGTGTGAGGGTCACTGAGTGAGTGTGGCCTGATGGGGACTATAGGAAGCACCTAGGATCCTGTGGTAAACACAGGGGATGGACAGGGGCAATAGAATGATATTCTGGGTACTTGGCTCAGCCAGAGAATGATAAATGCCTATCCCTCACAAAGCCAGGTTCATTTCTGACTGTGTCATGGGAATGGGGTGGGATATTTGAGATAGGGTCTTGCTGTATAGCACAGGCTGGCCTTTTGATTGATCCTCCTGTTTGCTGAAGTTACAGTTATGTTTCTCTCTCTCTCTCTCTCTCTCTCTCTCTCTCTCTCTCCCTCCCTCTCTTAAGGAAACGAAGATGATTTTTCTTCTTAATTGTAGTAAAAGCTGAATGAAATTAAGAATCGGCTGTCTGAGACATTCAACTCACTAGAAGTTTTTTAATTTAGCTATATAGAAAAAAGATGACCACGGCCAAATTAATAATATCAAGCTGTCAAACACAGAAGATTTACCATTACTAACTGTATAATCAATGATATAAACATAAGGCACTAATACGGAACACAATCTGATCTGTCCAAAAGTTCAGTCCACCCAATTTATGTTTTCAGAGACCCCAAACTCCTAAATAACTCATGGTATTCTCCAATAGGATACTCTTAAATATAATTTCTAATAATCTCTAAAAATAATTTCTAAAAATACTTGCTGTAAGTCAACCACAGATTCTATCTGCAGAATTCTTAACTTCAGGGGCTGGAGATACAATTCACTTGGTATAATAAGTGTCTAGTATGCATGAAGAACTGGGTTCAAAATCGCTAGCTCTGCCCGAAAACCAGATGTGGTGGTACCTGCCTGTAAACCCCAGCTTCTGGTAGGCAAAAGCAAGAGGATCAAAAGTTCAAGGTCATCCTAGGCTACAGATAGAGTCCAAAGCCAGCCTGGGATGCATGAGACCCTGTCTCAAGAAAAAAAATAAAATTACTTAATTAGAACTGAAGGTCTCCCTCTGTCCCCCTTCCTCCCTTCCCCCCTCCCTCTCTCACTGATTTCTCATCTGTATTGCTCCACTCGTCTCTTACCATCAGTCTGCCAATGAAAGACATTTTTTTCAGATATTAAAAATTCTGGCATTTTTGGAGCTGGAGAGATGGCTCAGCAGTTAAGAACACTGGTTGTTCTTGCAGAAGACCCGGGTTCGAATCCCAGCACCCACATGGCAGCTAACAACTGTCTGAAACTCCAGTTCCAGGGCATCTGACAGCCTTTTCTGTCCTCCACAGGCATTGCACAACATGGGTGTACTTACTTACATGCAAGCAATAAACACATACACATAAAATAAAAGTAATAAATAAAATATTTTTAAAATTCTGGCAATTTTAAGAAACCTCTAACATAAAGGAGAAGATGCTAACATTTCAAGGCAGACCATGGAAATGGGACAAGCCTGCCTGGGTATAAACACTAATCAAATTCCTTAGTCTCTTTGGAACTCAGTTCTCTCACTTATAAGAAGTAGAAGAAGATGAGAGTAAAACCCCTTGTATGTTTCACAAGGGCTGTAGCATGTTATGGGCTTCCGTAGCATGCCCGTATTACCACACTTCACCTTCACCCACAGTACCGTGGATGACTATCATATTCATCGTAGGCAGGTAGTATGAGATTCAAGGAAGGCAAGTAACTTGCTTTAGGATACACAGCTAGGAAATAGAATTGGTTTAGACTCAAATCCAAGTTAGTTTACCTCTAAAATCCCATCCTCTCTCTCCTGTTGCAGGACAAATATTGCTGAGAGAAAAATCAGCAACTTAACTAATTTTTAAATTAAAATTTTATTACATTTCTTTAGTAATTGAGAGAGAGAGAGAGAGAGAGAGAGAGAGAGAGAGAGAGAGAGAGAGAAAGAAACATGCTACTTGTGAAGGTCAAAGGACAACTTGCAGGAGTCAGTCTCTTTCCACCATGAGGGTCCCAGGAATCAAACTCAGGTTGTCAGGCTTGGTGTTATTTACCCGCTAAGCCATCTCTCCAGCCCCAAAACAAAGCTGTTTTTTTTTGTTTGTTTGTTTGTTTGGCTGTTTGTTGTTTTTGTTTAAATATATAATCAATGATACAAAACTCAAGAAATAAAAAGATATATCGTGAAAAGTAATTTTTCTTCCTTATCTTTTCTCACCGTTTCCCTCTGCTTAGTTAGCAGCTGTTCATTTTCTTTTCTTTCTCTTTCTTCTTTCTTCCCTTCCTTCCTTCCCTCCTTCCCTCCCTCCTTCCTTCTTTCTTCCCTTTCTTTCTTTTGTCAACCAATGAGCTTATCGAGTTTTCTTACAGAAATATGGGTGAAGATTACTTACAGTAGTAGAAATGACTCAAAGATAGCTACATCACCAAAAGCCCACCTCATCATGGGTGACAGCTCATAAAAACTGGAAATCTAGAGCTCACTGTACAACTTGAAAGCAGCTTGATAGGTTGGAAAGTCTCTTTCAGGCAGCTCAGGTGGTCTCAGGATCTTCTAGGTGGCTCAGCTTGTCCGAGAGTCTTCAAGGTAGCTAGCTGGTCTAGCCCGAGAGTCTCAGTTTCTTCTTCTAGTCCTATTTCTGGTCTTCCAGGACTGGTTTTATGGTAAACCTTTTCAGCATGAATACACTTTCATTGCCAAAGTAATGTAATTCCCTGGGAGCCTCCTTTGTGCAAGGTCCTCTATCCTGAGCTTCTGCTGCCTTTGGTGGGCTCATTGCTTGAGCTAGAGATTATTTACAGAGGGACCTGCAGTTCTGACTGCTGTGTTCTGTGCTTTTCCCTCTGTGACCCTCTTGCTCCCCATTTGAAGCAGTGTGTACATGCTGCACACAGGAAAAGGACAAGCCAAGTGTACCAAACTCTTCTCAAATGTGGCCCTGCACAGAACCCAGCATGCAAAGAGTAAGATAGAGCCACTGAGGATGGGGTTGCTGGATCTGTGTATTGCTTTTCTGGGACTAGTGTCTTCCTCTGAAACTCCTCACCTTATTAGCTCTCTAGTGACTCTGCCCAAAGGGCCCGTAGGAAGTGTCATCTATCATGAAGCCTTGCTGCTTCTGGTCTCCATCCAGCTTGAAAACCCCAATTACTCAACAGGGAACTGAGAATGACCAAAGGTCTCTTAGGCCCCTTCCTGACTTTTCCACCATTGTTCTTCGGATGATATAGAATGTTAAATATGCCCCTCCCCAGGTTGCCAGAAAATATTTATAACTATGTCAGCAGCAATAACTGATTATTTATACAGTAATCTTACAATCTTTGGTGTAATTACCCAGATGCAAAAATTATGGATATTGACAATTTCAGAAAATGATTCCGATCATAACACATGATTCCTTGTTCTTTCTTGCCGAATGTTAAGTATTTAGGAAAAGGGAGCAGAACGAGGATCATTTGGAGGCAGCTGTTATCATTATTCCACAGATGGGGCCTGGGGTGGAGTGGACCCTGGGATCACACAGCAAGGCAGTGGTAGAGACAGAACCACAGCCTGCTTGACACTACAGCCTGACTTCTCATCTAGTATAATCATAGAGTTCACTGAATCATCTACAACTATGAAAATCTGTGCTGTAGGTAACTAAGAAATACATTTTCAGGTTAGCTGAATATTCTAGATAACTGCACTTTCAGATCAGATTAAGATTAGGAAAGAAGAGGGGAAAGCAGAGGCAAGGGTTCTGTAAGCCTAGGATTGATTCTCTTTGCTATCATTTCCTCTCAACCAGCTCTAATCTTCTCTGGGACACAGTACTGGGGGAATCTAATCAAGATAGGCTGTGGGTCCTACCCACATTCTTAGCCTTCTTATTTCTGGCTTTATATGCACTGTGGTTTTAATTTGCATTTCCCAGATGACTAATGTAGTTGAACAGCTTATAGATGTTTAATCATTACTAGTTTTCTTCTTTCTGTATCCTTTTTCCCTTCCCAGGACCTGGCAGAGTACCACATTGAAAGATGCCAGAGTCTTGGAGATCCAGCCTTCTCTGTTTTGACAATTGTCTGTTAAAGGCAACCGGAAACCCCCATCTCTTCTGCCTCCCTTGCCAGGTTCACATGCCACTTCCTCCAGGAAGCCTTCCTTGACACATCTCCCTCCCCCACCTCCCTTGTTTGTGGCTTAGCAACATCCTGTACTTGCCCCTCCTAGTACTTCTGTGTTGCAATTGCCTGTTTGTTAGCCTGCTAGTCTTATACCTTCCCTCCTCCCTTTGAGGGTAGAACTGTGTGTTCCTCACTTTTATATCACAGTGCTTAGTAGTGTACCAGTGATATTTGTTTAATGATCTGGTTTAGATTCCTTTAAAAGGATAAAAAAAATCTATAAAACTAGGTGTGGTTTTATAATCCTAGTACTCTGGAGGTAGAGGTAGGAAGATCAGAAGTTCAAGGCCATCCTAGGCTACACAGTGAATTTGAGGCCAGCTGAGGCTACATGAGACCCTGTCTCATAAAAAAGAAAAAAGGCTAAAAATAAAAATTTAGGGGCTGGGGAGATAGCTCAGCAGTTAAGAGCCCTTGCTGCTCTTGCAGAGGATCTGGGTTCTGTTCCCAACACCTTCATGACAGCTAACAGTCATCCATAACTCCAATTCCAATGGATCTGACATCCTCTTCTGGCCTCCTTGAGCACTGTACAACACAAATGCACTTACACACATGCAGGCAAAACACTCATACACATGAAAAATAAAAATCTAACTTGTGTCAGCTATGACAGACCAGTGATTTCAGGCCACCTGTCCTACTTCCTATATCAATCCTCCTAAATGGCAAGGTCTCCGTTAAACAGTCATTTACTGAGGGAGGATCTGTACCCCACACATGGGGGCCTATCCTAATGTATGCCCCCATCACTTCTTCCATGTGTTGATAAACTGAACTGGACAGTGAAGGAAGTATTTGTGTCATAGGCACCAGTCCACAGTGCCAGCCACAGTTGAGAAATCCTTGTGATTTCTGCTTAAATTCGTAGATTAAAACTGGCCCTCCTCATAACAGGGAAAGCAGAAATTTCTATTTGTGGATCCACAGGGGAAAAAGGGAAAATGATTTGGAGTGAACAATTAGCATTCCCCTTCACAGCAGGCCAAGATGATATTGTCTCTGGGAGTGCCCCAGGTGACTGACTGTGAGCTGTCACAGATTGGGGGAGGGGTACTCTGTCTGGAAAGGGCCTTGAGTAATCTTTAGATTAACATCCTCATTTTACAAATGAAAAGACTGTTTGGTGCTAGAGCCCCACTGTTTTGCTTAATCTGTGAGTACTTTTATCTGAAAAGTGGGTCTTTAAACAAGAAACTTTCTCATCTGCTTCACAAAAGTTTTCAATGATAAAGAAGAAAGAGATAATTCCAGCTTTGAAGACACTGAGGTCAGAGGATCTCAAGAATTCAAGACCAGCCTGTACATAGTGAGCCTCTGTCTAAGTAAGTAACAGCAATAGAAACTAGGATTTGGATGATAGATAATTATGATACTGGCTCTGAGCATGAGTGATTCCCGTTACTCAAAAGGCTCCTGTGGTTCTTAATCACGAGGAAATTCAGGTTTCCATACAATACTGCAAAATTATTTAGAGGACCATGTGTAGGAGGGGGTGAAACTTTGCCTCCTTTGATAAAAGAACAATTATTAATTGTGTAAATTTGTGCAATTATTTAGCCTTTAAGTTTTAGTTCTCTTGAAAAAAAATGGAGATAGTAATATTTGCTTCCCATGATTAAAGAAGAAACAAATACCACTTCACATAGTATCTAGCACCTACTTAGGACTCAATAAATACAGGTTTCTGTTCTTAACTGGTCCAGGTCCTTTCTCCAAATACCTATGGGACCAGTACATGTAACTGCTTATGTAATCATTCTCAAAAGGGACAGTACCAACAACATTCAATCAGCAAATATAATCATTTTTAATGTCTGTTATTGCTAACTTGGTACCAAGAATCCACAGATGCAAATAAGCATATTTGATCCCCAGGGAGACCAAACTGTGAACAGAAAAATAACAGTACTGTGTGACAAGCTGTGGGGACAGAATGGGGTGGTGGTGGTGGTGTGTGTGAGATTGGAAGTGAGTTGCTTTGGGTGAGTGATGGAGGGCGGCCCTGAGAAGTCTTTGGGCTACCTGGAGGTGAGGGGTGGGGAGGAAGAGCTAGCAGGAAGAAAGGGGTGAGATGGGGAAGGACGTAGGAGTAGGGTGAGATGGGGAAGGACGTAGGAGTAAGGAAACACATTTTGTCTAATGAGGGAACTATTTTAGGCACTGATGGAAGAATTTAGAGAGAAAAAAAGCTGATGCAAAAGAGAGGATAGTTGACTGTGACAACAAAGGGTTTAGAATTTTCTTCCACCAGACATGGGGAAGAATTTTGAGCGGAGGAGATGATGCAAAAGGGATGAATAGAAAGAAGTTAAAATGACCTCATCAGTATTCCTAAGTGTTAAAATGAGGGTAGGCTAACTAGAACCCATATCCACCCATCCCACTGTATTTATTGGGGATGCAGGGGATTGAACCCAGGGCCTTGCTCATGAAGATTCTATCGTTGGGCTATACTCCTTGTTGCCGTTTTTTTTTTTTTTTTTAAATTCATTTAACAAATAGTCACAGAGGGTCTGCTGTGTACCAGGCTGTATTCCAAGAACTAGGAATCAGGCAACACATAGCACTGGCAAGGTCTGTGTTCTCAAAGTGGGGGATGGATTTCAGATAAACAAACAAGGACATAGGAAATGAGGGAAGAGTCCTCTGGAGGTTGTTCTCCCCTAACTTTAAAACATCTACAAGCCTCCTCTTGGTCTAACTTTGGTTTCCCAAGGAGGTTTTGCCCCTAGAAATTGCTAAAGGTATAATAAATGCTGTGGGTTTCTAGGGAGCCTTACCTAAGTGGGGATAATCAGACATAGTTTTCCTCAGTAAGGTCATGGATTCTTCCAGAAGTGATAAATCAGGGCTGGAGAGATAGCTCAGCGGTTAAAAGCACTGACTGCTCTTGCAGAGGACCCAGGTTGGATTCCTAGCACCCACAGATGGTGGCTAACAACCATCTGTAACTCCTGTTCCAGGGGATGTCCTACACCTTCTTCTGACCTCTGCTGCATTGCAGATACGGGAGTACTTTCCACATGAGCAGCAATACACATAAAATAAAAAAAAATTTTAAAAGTGATAAATCTAAAGTTTTAAAAGTTTTAGGAAGGTTACTGCAATCTAGATACCTTTTCCCGACCACGGCTTCCATGCAATGGTAGAACCTCTCCTTTTCCTCATTTTCTCCACACCAATGCGTATTTATACACTCTTTAGAAGATAGATAGTACTTGAGATTGTGCATTGCTTCTCTGCGCAAAACGCACACTTTTAAAGCAGGCTAGGTTTTAAGCTGGAACCCCGCCCCCTCCCCCACCGCCGCCGCCAAGCTCCTTTCCAGGCTGTGGCTAGGGAATCCCGGCAGCCCCTGGCGGCAGAACTTGGGGAGCTGGAGGCTGATGTATCACCCTCAGGGCGCACTGGTATGTAAACTGGAGCTTTCGGTGCCGCAGGGATGCTTGCCAAGAAGAAAAAGCTAACGTTGTATTAAATGTAGCTGCGGAAGCCAGAGACTTGAAAAGGCAGATTTCTCAGTATGCCTTGTGCCTATGGTCTTTCGGAGTTTGGAGTTTGACATATTTACTCACTGCTGGGTTTTTTTTCCTCCCTGTGAAAACTTTCAAGGACAGTTTTAGGGTTGCTAGAGAAAGCCCCGGTGGGCAGTTTACGCTTTACAAGGCACTTATCACAATCCTTCAAAAATCTGAATGAATGATAAAATCTGAATGAATGATAATTTAGAGATCATTTCCGGGGTGGGGGATATCTATATTGGGACCACTTCTTAAGCTCCTGTCTTCCGTCATTCATCCATTGAATACTTATTTACTGGACACCCTTCAGGATCCACATATTTTGGGAGAAATAAAGCAGGAAACCAGACAGACTTGTTTGGTACCCTTATGGATCTCCAAGGCAAAGACAGACATTAAACAAATAAGACAGACATTAAACAAATACACAAAGTGTTTTTAAAAGTCACTGTAGGGGCAGTCAAGGGCATCACACCCTAGGAGGTAACCTGGGAGTGGAGCAGGGTCAGGAAAGGCCTTTAGGAGAAATAGATGTTTAAACTGAGATCTAGGGAATTAGGCAACCGTTTCTGAGAGGTTGAAAAAAAAAGTATTGCACACTAGTCTAAAAGAAGCACGAATGAACGCATGCTCCATGCTAAATTAGGGGCTGTGGATTGTGGATAAGGGCAGGTGTTCAGAATGAAACAGAGAAACTTGGTTGAGTCAGACCTTTAAAAACAAACAGGTAGAAGAGCTTAAACAAGCGTCAGATACTATTTATTCTTCTCTCTCTTCCTAAGGAAGCAGCCTTACTTGCTGTTAAAAAACCAAATCCGAAGCCCTCTTCTGACCTCCCCGGCATTGCACGACCTGGGTGCACTCACATGCATGCAGGCAATACGCTCATACACATAAAATAAAAATAATAAAATATTTTTTAAAAAAAACAAAAAAAACCCTTTATCTGGTAATTACTACATGATTGGAATTCGCACATCTCTAGAAAGTATTATCTTTCCAGTGTATAGATGATGAAAAAGGCTTGGGGAGCCTAAAAACACTTGCTAAGATTGACCACCAAGTAAGCGGCAGAACTAAGACACACCTTTGTATAACTTCTAAACAGCTCGCTTTCCACAACTCCTCACTGTCATAATGGTCCAAGCCTTGCTTTAACAATAGTCAAATAGAACTTGGAAAGTGACAGATGAACTTTGACTGAGGAATCTAAAATCTACTATGGGCAGAAGGTTGTGGGGTGAAGTAGGGAGCAGTGAGAAGTGGCTAAGGGGGTGCTTTAGTATTGCGCTTCGGGAGGTGCCCTGTGCTAAATAACCACTACTGGGTCCTGCCTGGTCAATCATTTCCTGACCTTTTCTTCCTCCTTCAGTCCTGCCCTAAGGACAACGTTGGACTAACCCCTGCTCTTGCTCGCTATCTGCCATGCTGCTCCTTCCTCGGGTTTTACAAGAAGTCCCAACTTCAAGGCAATGTTGGTAATAGCTCTGGATGTACCCAAGGGCGTGACACAGTGAGGTCTCGGGCCCTCTACCCTCCACCTCTTTCTAAAAATAAAAAAAAAGAGATATGGGATCAGCAAATTATACATTCGTCACTGGCGATAAAATGGGGATAGAAGCAGCAGCTGGCTTACGTGGGGTATTGTAGGGAAAGTGCCAGTCTGGGAGACAGTAATGGGTGTCTAACAAATGTTACATTCCTTGCTTTAAAAATCACCTGGTAACTGGGACCTTGCTCAGTAAACCGGATAGTTATTTTATTCAACTTCCCGAGGTGACATAGGTATGCAGGCGGTAACAGAGTCACAATGGCAGGGCTTGAACCCTGGTACCCAGGCGCCCCTGCGTGCCCAGCCATACAGCCTTCAGGTGACGCACTCAGGCCGGAGTCCAGAACCCAGAGTTCAGAACTCAGAACGGTTCCGGACCACACCTGAGGCTGGAAGAACACGAAGCCAGGACTGCTCTGGGACCCTTTGCAGACCTCTGTGCCACCAAGGGCCACGCCCTCAACGTCCCCCGAGCCTGTTTCTTCCTTTGTAAAATGGGACTTCGATACCCATCTGCCAGAGTGGTTTTCATCTGCACACTTTGCATGGTGGTCACGTTTCTACCTCGAAGCATCCAGTCAGACTTCCACACACTGCAGAAATCGCAGCGGTCCCGATCGGTCCGCCCTAGCTGGGTACCCACCACCCGGGTCATGGGGAAGTCGACGCCGCCTGGAGTAGCCGGAGTTGGGGAAAGTCACGTTCCAAAGCGGAGGAACTCAGCACCGGCAGCAAGTGCGCAGCCGGGGCCCTGCTCCAGAGAGCTCGGGGGCGGGGCGGACCTGTTCTGGGGGAGGGGCCATCCGGGCTGGGGCGGGGCCGCTCTGGGAAGGCGGAAGTCGCCAGTCTCCAGATGGCCGCAGAACGCGGAGTCCGGATTTCCACGTTCTCCGGACGGGAGCCCGGGGAGTCGGCGGGCTGCAAAACCCGGCGCCCGGAAGCCCTTGCTTTCTTTGACGCGAAGGCTCCGGACGTAGCAGCTGCCGTCCGCCAAGCGCGCGACCCCAGACGGAGCCTGCGGAGCCCCTCCACCCCGCAGCCTTGGTCGTCGCTGCCGCCATCCTCTTGGCCATGGAGTGTCCACACCTCAGCTCCAGCGTCTGCATCGCTCCGGACTCAACCAAGTTCCCCAACGGCTCTCCGTCGTCCTGGTGCTGCAGCGGTGAGTGCAGCCCCGGGGCCGGTCGGTCGGTCGCGTACCCGAGGCCCCGGCTGTGACCTGGGCCTTGCCGTCGAAGGGCTGCGGGCGGCCGGTGCCCGGACTCCAGGCAAAGTGAAGGCGAGCGGACCTGGCGCGCTGGGCGAGGAGACGCGGCGAAGCCGGCGCGGGCGGGAGAGGCGCCCGCTCCTTTGTTTCCTGCGGCCCGACGGCCGGGACGCTGAGCAGAGGCCCGCGGTGGCCTGGGGCGAGCGCCCCGCGGCGGGTTGGCATGGCGGCCCGCATCCTGAGGCGCCCAGGGCGGGGAACGCGGGAGCCGACTGGGTAGGCGGCCGCACGTGTGGCGGGGCCGGGTTCGCGTTCCTCCGTGGGCCGGACAGGAAAAGCGCCACTCTCTGGCACAGCTTTGTTTGAGCTGCGGGGAGCGCGGGCCCCTTCGCTGCCTCCCTGCGCCGGCCGGCTGCGTCTTCCCGGCTTTTCCCACAGGCTCCAGCAACCTTGCAGCCCCTGAGGAGACAGCTTGGGCGACTGAGCTTGGGAGCCTTTCCTCAAGTCTGGGAGGGCGAAGTTTGAAAACAGGCTGCGGGGCTCCCAAACCTCGGGAGAATCCAGCCAACAGCTGCTTTGGAGGGGCGACTGGAGTCGTTGCTTTTCGAAGACTATCTTTTTGGGTTGTTCGGAATTGCGTTGGATATTCCCTAGTTCGTGAGTGTAAGACACTTACTAGGTTTATGTAATGCTTTTGATCAAGTTACTTAAGGGTTTTATGTGAACTCCTTCGGGCCACCTTGGAAGCCCTAGTGCCCTCTCATTGTCTGTTCTGACTTACCATCGCACTGGCCATCCTGCTTTTATTACTTCCTGGTATGGCCCTGATGCTGCCGCTAGTCTTTGTTTATGAGCTTTAAGGTCATCACTGGTAACTTGGGCTGTAGTATAAGATGTGAGCTGTGTACACCAGAAATCAAGTTCATCTGAAGAAATACTGAAGGACGTCGGTACGATAGAGCTATGTGATATTTTTCACCGTGACTTTGCTTGGAGCTGGGAAGGTAGTTGAGAGACTGCTTTAATTAATACTTTTGACAGTTCTTAAAAGGCGATACGTTTTTGAAGCCAAATAGCTGTATTTCAGAGTAAGATATAGAAATAACTGCAGTTTTCTCGAGCTCGAAGACTTGATGCTTTGCTTTGTAAAGTTAGGTGTTTTTTTCTGCATGAAGTCTTTAAAAATTAACTAGTTAATTGGTTTCACAGGGCAGTATTGTAATTGTTTCGGTTTGTGAGACTTGGTCTCTTTCTTTTTTTGTCTTTCTTCCTGCCCCAGGCTGTTCTAGAATTTGTGATTCTTCTGTCTCAGCTTAAGAGTACTGGGATTATATGCACTGGCTTTTATACTGGGCCAGTATTGCAATTCTTTTGTGGAAAAGCAGAAACTTGAGTGAATGAGCCCTTACCCATCTTTAACGGTGTGGTCTTGAGTATGGAACAATAACAACTAAAGGTATATCATACATGACCAGTGGTATGTTAGCAAGAGCTCTGGTGCTCTAACTACTTTTTTTCAAGAGCGATTTGGAAGAAAAAAATAATAACCAAAATGAAGTCAGAAAAGACATGTCTCACAGGAATGGGGCAGTTCCTCTTGTTCAGCTGCAGTAAACTACAGGGATATACAGGTGGATGCATCAGTGCATGCCTGACTTTCTACATAAAGTCACATCAAACTTAATGGGTTCACTGGGTACATGTACCAAAAAGAAAAAAACAAAATGAAACGTGAAGAATTATGCAAGTGGCAGATGTCCTGTTCAGTCAGTCTTGCATCTGTTAAGGAGTCTACTTGACTGTGGAATAGAGATGCAGAAAGTGAAGCCTTTTGATGAATTCAGTCAGTGAAAATGGAGCATAACTCCAGCTGGTGCTGATAGCAAGAACAAACTAGTATGTTTAGCCCTAAGGGAGGGTGATTTCCCAGCAAAGGATAGGGTGACATCTTTGCAGCTTGCAACAGCCATTTGCCTGTTACTGCTTTGTAAGGGTAGGTCTAGTCACTTGGATTTGTAGGACCAATAAAACTAGTTTCACAACTCTGTGGGTTTTTTTTTTTTTCCTTCTGTTTAAGCATTGTGACTTGAACTCATTTCATCTGGACCTCCCATTTTAACCTGTTGGCAGCCATTCTTTGGTGTAGTCAAATGTTATTGCATTGAGCTTGATTTTTATCTTGCCTGCCTGTTGTTTCAGTAATTAAATGATTGGTAAATTTGTGAGCCCTTAACTAATGCATCCTCTTGGAGTGTTATGTAGCCTTTTTTTTTTTTTTTTCCCTCCAACACCCTTGATTTTTTTTTTCTTTCTTTTTTTGTAGGTGATCAAAAGTGTAGCCAATGTGTTAAATAAATGCTGTGACTGGTATTGAGTCTGATTATGCTCTTATTAAGGAGGGAGAAAATCTTTGTTTTGGCACTTGGACAATAAAAGTAATGCCCCTGCCTTATTTTCTTTGGGAGCTTGCAATAATACCCTAGTGAGACCAGCCAAGCAGTTTGCAAAAGGCCAACAGCTTAGACTCTGCTAGGGAGCAGCACATCCTTGGACAGCCACTTCTGTCTGTTTCCTTTGAGTGTTAGTTTCATTATGTCATCTGGAAAAAGAGTAATGCTTTGCATTTACTTCACAAGTTTCTGTTAGAATAAACAAAGTGGGTTTTTGTTTGTTTGTTTGTTTGTTTGTTTTTTTAAGTTTGAGAAACTGCTATATGGCATCCAAGTAACTCATGGCATTATAGGCCAGAATATTTTTATAAACAGGATTCTGAAAATTAAATGTCCAAAGCTCCATTAAATGGAGCCCAGAACAGATTGACTTTATGATGAACTGTGTTTTACAAGGAGATAGACAATTCAACAAGATTGGGGAGGGAGTAAGGAGTAATTACACTTCAGAATTGACTTGAGCTTTTAGCCGTGTCTTAGCCCTGTGTGTTAGGTTATACAATTGTATACTACAGAGTTTCATACACTTTGTTCTTAGGACCCCTTTCTCATCTTAAAATTTTTGAGAACCCAGAGTAGTTGTGTGGCTTATATTTACTGATATCACTATATTAGAAATTGATGCAAAAACTTTAAATATGTATTTACTGATTTTAATTACAAGTAACAATAATAGATCCAATACCTTTTTTTTTAAACATAAATGACAGTTTATGCTAAATTTAAGTTTTTGCAACTGTTTATCTTATTGGAAGACTTATGGATTCTCAAATCTGTGTCTGCATTCAATCTCTTGAGAGACTGTTATCTGGAAAACTCTGCATACTCTTTAGCGATTGAGAGTGAACAATTGTAATAATATCTTAATTTTATTCATGAAAATACCTTTGACACTCTGGATCTCCTCAGAAAGGACCCCTGAATTCTTGGTGTTCAAGATCACACTTTGAGAACTCAGTGGCATAATGGTTAAGGACATCTGCTCTTATCAAACTTGAATTACAAAATTAGAGAGATTCTTAAAGCTGGCAATAGTTATGCTTTTGGAGCTTTAAAGTGCATTAGCTGAAAAACAGGTCATGGGATCTAGAAGTCCCTTGCTCTCAAAAAAGTTATAATCTAATCTAGTTGGAGGAGGGACAGGAAGCTGACTGGTTAGAAGATAAATCTGTGTAGTGGTTTAAGGTAAATGTTGAAAATAGCAATCTCCTAATAAGGTAAAAGCTGACAATACCTAATTGTTGCTAAAGGCATTCTAGTTTTAAATAAAAAATTTTAAATGAAAACTGATGCATTTGCTCAAACTTTTTGTTATGTGCATATAGAGGATTTTCAGAAGCTGGAGACTTGGGCACATCTTATTTTTGTAAGTGAAGAGTTTAACCAGTGACAAAAGACAGTGATAAAACACGAATTGCTTTTTTAAAAAATGCCCTAACCACAGCTATTTTAATAACTAAGGAAAGCCAAGCATTTGGATTTAAGGGGTTTAGGTTAAGTAGCCAGTTGAATTAGAGCTATTTTAATAGGGAAGGTAAGAGAATTTTTCCCTGATTAATCCTTCAGAGTTGAGAGAGCCTCTTTAAGTTTCCATTACATTTTTATCCTCATAATATTACATTCAAGAAAAATAAGTATAGCTTAAATAATTGGATTGATCTGTAATTGGAAGGGTATTGAAGATAACCCCTTTATTTTTATCTTATTTTTAAAAGATCCTCTTAGTAGGATGAGGTGCTGATTGGATATTTGTCAGTGGTAATCACCTTGATGGAGTGATGGGTTATTTTGTATATTTTTCCCAGTCTACATTTAAAGAAGATTAGTTTGCTCAGTGAACCAAATTTTCTAAATAGAATCAGTTATTTGTTCATGAGGTAAACTGTATTTACTGCTTTTAAGTAACATTCTATGCTGTATTTACTAAATGCCTACGTGAACTGGGGTACCCAGTAAACATTTGCTTAATGGATGAATTTTTTTCTTTTAGATCATGAAATAATCTCTAACTTCATGTTAAAAATAAATGCAGATTGAGTTTATCCCCCAGAGTGCTTTCAATAGCTCTCCTTTCCGAATATGTTAGCTAGTCAGCTGGGCTGGATTGTAAGCAAGGGACCATTTATTACATTGTTACTGCAAGAATTTGTGGGGTTTTTTTTGGGGGGGTCTTTTTGAGACAGGGTCTCCCTGTAGCCCCAGCTGTCCTGAAACTCACTATGTAGACCAGGCTGGCCATGAATTCACAGAGATCTGCCTGCCTCTGCCTCCTGAGTGCTGAAATTAGAGGTGTGCACCACCATTCCCAGCATATTGCAAGAATTTGTATTCTTCTGACCATGTGTACTTGTAGATGGGCAGACGGAAATGGTAGTTGTAAATGACTGGGACCATTTAAATCAGTGGGGAGGTAATATTTTTCTTCATATTAATTCTGAATTATTTGAATTTTATGTACTTTTCTGAAAGATTTGTACTTTTTCTGGGTAATATTTGTAAGGCCTAAGTCAGATGGAGTTGTCTTTCTATTCATAATACATTCTTCCCCACTCAAACTCTAAAACATTTAGCAGTCTCAGCCCGTTTTCATGATCTCTGAAGTAATTGGTAGTGGACATGAGAGTCCTGAGCCTGAGAAAGTGCTCTATGTGTTTGAAGAGGCTGAAGGTGGGTTGAGCCAGGCCTTTGCTGTAGTAATCAGATGATATTTCCCAAGTAGTATGCTAACTATATAAAGAATATCCGTTGTAGTGTAAGCAGAAGATTGGACAGACTGAGGGAGGAATTATAACTTTGTTTTTCTCTTGTTACTCATTTACCCTCAAGATTATTATTATTTTTTTTTCCTGGTCTTTTTGAGACAGGATCTCCCTGTAGCCCAGCAGGCCTGGAACTCTATATAGAACAGGCTGGCCTTGTGTGCCATCATGCCTGGCAATTATTCTTTTTTTTTCCTTCAGTTTATTTATTTAATAACCACATACTTAGAAGAAGCATTTCATTACAACAGTATTGACATATTCAATAACAATTTTCTGAGCTAAGATGCATCTTTTTCAAAACTGACTGTAAATTCTTAGGTTTACAGTTGAATTGTTACAGTTATACAATATTTTACTGAGTATAAACCCTATGAGACATAAAATTAAATGAGGTTTTAACCTTTAAAAAAGACT
>NW_008355644.1:534395-541362 GCF_000622305.1 Nannospalax galili | reverse complement strand
ATATTTGGGTCTTCAATTTTGTTCCATTGGTCTATGGGTCTATTTTTGTGTTGTTTTTATGACTGTAGCTCAGTAATACAGCTTGAAATCTGGTACAGTAATTCTACCCCCCCCCCCCCCCCCCCCACCCTTTTTTTTTTGCCCTCTGTCCTTGACATGTAGCATGTACTCCCGTGGACTGAGCTATAAGGTAAGTTTCTCAAATGCTGCCAGCCTCTGTCTCAACAAGAGTCCCTAGGGGCCCATATGGGACACCATAGCTGAAGACCCTCTCCTAGATCTTGCTGAGTATCTCCCCTACCCCCACCCCACCACCCTTAGGATCTGACAGTGCTCTGCCATCTGGAACAGCTGCTCTTGGTCACTCATCTCGACTTGTCACACAATCGTCTCCGAGCCCTGCCCCCAGCCCTGGCTGCTCTGCGCTGCCTTGAGGTAAAGCATTCATTCCTCCCTTGCTGTTTTGGGTGGTCCTTCTCCCCTTTCTCCACCTCCCAAGTCTACCATGTTACAGTGATATGAGGACCTCCTAGTCCCTGCAGGTAGCTGCTTCCCCTCTAACCCAGCTTGACCCTGTGAGCCCCTCCATACACTACAAGTTGTTTCCCCTGGGCTTCTTCGTGGCTTGTACCAGCCCCAGCTGATAGCTGCCTGCTCGGCTTTGTGCCTCCCCTCCTCTCTGCTCCTCAGGTGCTGCAGGCCAGTGATAATGCCATAGAGTCCCTGGACGGTGTGGCTAACCTACCCCGGCTGCAAGAGCTGTTGCTGTGCAATAATCCCTTGAGTCCAGTTCCCTCTAGGATTTTTCACAAATATATATTAGATTTTGTCAAAGGCCTTCTCTGCATCTATTGAGATGACCATATGATTCTTGTCTTTGAGTCCATTTATATGATTTATGACATTTATTGACTTATGTATATTAAACCATCCCTGAATCTCTGGGATAAAATATTTTATGGGACTGGAGAGATGGTTCAACAAGTGGTTAAGAACACTGACTGCTCTTGAAGAGGACCTGGCCCAGCACCCACATGGTGGCTATGAACCGTCCTTAACTCCAGATCCAGGGGAACCGAAGCCCTCTTCTGACCTCTGTGGCATTGCATAACATGGGTGCACTCACATAAATGCAGGCAATACACATAAAATATTTTACTTATTTTTATTTTATGTGTGTGAGTGTATTGCTGAAAAATTAAATATTTTTTAAATATTTTATTTGTTATTTTTATTTTATGTGTGTGAGTATATTGCCTGCATGTAGGTAGGTGCACCTGTGTTGTGCAGTGCCCTTGGAGATCAGAAGAAGGTGTTGGATTCACCAGAACTGGAGTTATGGACGGTTGTTAACCGCCATGTAGGTGCTGAGAATCGAACCTGGGTCCACTGCAAGAACAGCTAGTGCTCTTGACCGCTGAGTCATCTGTCTAGCCCCAATTATAATTCTTTACTTTGACACCATTGACTTTTATTTTTATTTTATTTATTTTTGTGTTATGTGTTTTGCTTGCACATATGTATGTAAGTGCACCACATGCCTGCAGTGCCTGAGGAGGACAGAAAAGGGCATTGAATCCCCTAAAACTGGAGTTTCAAACTATATTCAGACTGCCATGTGGGTGCTAGGACTTGAATCCTGGTCCTCTGCAGGAGCTAGTGCTCTTAACCATTGAGCTGTCTCTCCAGCCTGAACACCATTAATATTAAGATTGTATTATAAGATTCTACATTTTCCTCATTGAAATTTATCTTTAAAATTTTAAAATTACATTTACGTATATGTGTGTGTGATGGAGATAATAGGACAGCTTGCCAGAGTTTTCTCCTTCCCAGGGATGGAATTCAAATCAAGCTCAGTGACAAGTGCCTTTTTCCCCTAAACATCTCTCCGTTCTTCTCATTGAAATGAAATGTATGTAATCTCCTTCTGTATAGGAATATAAAAAATTTGGTCTCTTTCAAACTAGATTTTGAAATACAAGCAACTTTATAGTATTTGAGGGCCAGTAGGCAAAATGATGAATAGTTTGTAGCTAAGTGAGCAATTTAAGTTCCTGTTTTAAATGAGTTCTCTTCTATCAGGGAATAATTTACATGTACATTTCTCCTGCTCTGTTTTTTTTTTTTGTTTTGTTTTGTTTTCTTTTTGAGAATTTCTGCCTTCTTGTTTTATACATTTTCTTTGAAAAAATAAAAAGTCTTTGATTAAGTTTCAGCTTCAGACCTACCTACATAAATGTTTTGTGTTCAACCCATGAGTCAGAATAGATTTAGTAGGAGGCTTCCCAGTGGAGAATGTATACAATGCAATCTACTTTAGAGTTTTATGTTTATTCGTATCCATTTCAGATAGGAGAACAAATGCACTAGGTGCTTTAATAGAGCTTTCCTGAACAGATGGCATAGGAGGAAGTACTTTGATAGATTCTCGGTGGGTGCTGGTACTTCTTGGAGGGTGTGTTTGTGTTGAAGCTTATCTTGATTGACAGTTGTGAACGCTGAGAATAGTAGTAACTAGAGTAACAGCTTGTATCTTACCTGGATTTGTCTTGTGCCAAGACCTCTCAAGATGCTCTTGAGATTTTGGTATAACAGTCTGTTTTGGGAATGTAGGTAAGCATAGATATCTTTGAGGCTGAAAAGATACTTGCCAAAAAAATTGTTCATTGCAGTTGTATCTGGAAATCTTTGAGGATTGTGGAATGAACTTTGGCTTGAAACTTGTAAGCACAAATCATCTTTTTAACTACTATGTGTCTGCAGATGTTATTATCTATAGTAATTCCAGATGTATTCTCATCTGTTAGTTTTACTCAGTAGGAGGAGAACTGAGAACAACATAAAGTAACTTCAAAGCAACTTGTGAGCATTTAGTCCTGACTAATTAAACTACCCATCTTTGTAGTTTTTCCTGTTTTATAGATTATGAAACTGAGACAAAGGTTAGGAGTTGCTTAAATGTTCCAGGGTATTAAAGATAGCCTAAAGCTTAAACTCAAATACAACTCAAGCTTTTAACTTGCTTTTTAAAAGCAAAGTATTTTGTCATTTAGTAACTTACTGCTTACTATTTTAAAGGACTTAAAGTATTTGGAGACCTGCTTGAAATAAGTTCCTTTGAATATTTTAAAAAATATATTTTATTTATTATTTTTACTTTACGTGTATACGTGTATTTCCTGCATGCATGTTAAATGTACCCTTGTCATGCAATGCCTGTGGAGGTCAGAAGAGGGTGTCCAGAGCCCCTGGATGGTTGTTAGCTGCCAACTATGTGGGTGCTGGGAATAGAACCTGGCAACTATGTGGGTGCTGGGAATTGAACCCAGGTTCTGTCAATGCTCATTTTTGTTTTGTTTGTCTTTTTGAGACAGGGTCTCCTTGTAGCTCCAGCTAGCCTGAAACTCGCTATGTAGACAAGGCTGGCCTTGAATTCACAAAGATCTGCCTGTCTCTGCCTCCCAAATGCTTAGATTAAAGGTGCGCTCTAATCACACCCAATGTGAGCAGCCAGTGCTCTTAACTGCGGAGACATCTCTCCAGTCCCTCCTCTGAAGATTTTTGACATGAGAATACCATTTAAATTCTACATCTTAAAAATTATTCACTTAAAAATTTGATATTTGGGGCTGGAGAGATGGCTTCGCAGTTAAGAGCACTGACTGCTCTTGCAGAGGACTCGAGTTGGATTCCCAGCACCCACATCGTGGCTATGAACTGTCCTTAACTCTAGTTCCCGGGGAATCTGAAGCCCTCTTCTGACCTCCACAGCAATGCATGACACAGGTGCACTCACATAACATGCAGGCAATACACTCACACACATAAAATAAAAATAATAAAATATTTTAAAAAATTTGATATTTGTCTATGGTACAATTTATTAAGTACTAACAAGTTGGCAGAAAGAACTGACCATATAAATGGGAAGAAAAACAGTTTTGAAAACCTGCTTTCTTATGCTTCTTTTATTTTCTTTTATAGGCTAATGAAATACAAGTGTGTGGCTATAACAAACCATCCTTCTCAATGTAGGTATAGGAAAAGTGCAGTAAGCTTCTGGTTACTTAAAAATGTATTTCAATTTCAGTTTCCTTCCCCCTGCCTACTTTCATTTTATTTCTGGTAGAGGGGATTCTTGGTGGTCATTTGCACTGTTTGTAAGAGAGAAAATTCTTAAAGGTATGGAATTTTGCTTTTGCCTCTGGTAGTTTGGAGATTTTTTTTGAAATCTACTTTTAGGCAACACTGTTGATTACATTTGGTTATATTGTAAGATTTTCCAGTTGTATTTCCTGTGAAAGTTAATTATAGTCTTTATATTGTAGGGCTGAAACCAGATTTTTCCCTCTTCTTGAGATAACACTGAAAAGAATCTCTGTGTGCTGTTTATAAATGTATGAAATCAAGATGAGTTTAGGGAGGCAATTCCAGATTCGGAAAACTGTTGAAATTAAACCTGGACCTTAAAAAATGAAGTTTACCGTTGTCTTAAGTGGTTGCATTAGCTGGATGGGTCATAATAATTTGTAGCTAATTTAATTTTACAAGATTCTTTGAGAAGGGGACTCAATGCTTATCTTTTAAAAGCTATTATAGCCAACTATATTTTATCTGCTGTAGGATTGAGTAGCTCTATCAGTGAGCTACTTTCCATTCTCTAGTAGATTCTGCCTTGTTTTTCATTGTTCTATCTGGGTTGAAGATAACCCTCCTGGTAGGAAGCTGCTTGTCTATCTTTGACCTGCTCTGAAGACTGAATTTTAGGAAATTTTTTATTTTATTTTAAAAATTTCTTTCTTTCTTTCTTTCTTTCTTTCTTTCTTTCTTTCTTTCTTTCTTTCTTTCTTTCTTTCTTTTCTTTCTTTTCTTTCTTTTCTTTCTTTTCTTTCTTTTCTTCTTTCTTTCATCTATCTAAAAGACTGATATCCACAGTTTTATAAGTCTGTGAGTGAAATGGATGACCATTTCTGGTTCAGAGCTATTGGCCAGATGATGTTCCATTC
Source organism: Nannospalax galili (assembly GCF_000622305.1). Taxonomy (NCBI): domain Eukaryota; kingdom Metazoa; phylum Chordata; class Mammalia; order Rodentia; family Spalacidae; genus Nannospalax; species Nannospalax galili. The sequence continues at coordinate 536,353 of NW_008355644.1, read as the reverse complement.
TATTTTTTTTCTATCTGGTGTTTTTGAGACAGGGTCTCCCTGTAGCCCCAGCTGACCTGGAACTCGCTATGTAGACCAGGCTGGCCTTGAACTCACAGAGATCTGCCTGCCTCTGCCTCCCAAGTACTGGGACTACAGGCGTGTGCCACCACGCCTGGCTCGGAACAGCTTTGCTTTTTTTTTATTTTTTATTTTTATTTTATGTGTGTATGAATGGATGTATTGCTTGCCTGTATGTAAGTGCACCTGTGTCTTGCAATGCCTCCGGAAGACACAAGAGAGTGTCAGATTCCCCTGAAACTGGAGTTATGGATGGTTATTAACCACCCATGTGGGTGCTAGGAATCAAATCCCGATCCTCTGCAAGAGCAATCAGTACTTTTAACCACTGAGCCATCTCTCTAGCTCTTAGGGGCTGTTCTTAGACTGTCCCACCTCCAGGAAGAGTCTGTTATGTTCCTGCAGGTTTAATTTAACTAGTTGTAAGATGGTACACTGTTTAGCTTCTTTAAGTCTTTGTCTTTGCTGACAAAGCTGAAGTTTCCTTTTTGATTGATTTATTTATTTTGAGATAGCATCTCGTTATGATGCCCAGTTTGGCCTTGATTATGGCAATCCTCTTGTCTTAGCCTCCCAAGTAGCAAGGATTAAAGGTGTGATCTATCAGACTTGGCTAGGATGTAAATATTTTGATAAAAAATTTTGAAGATAAAATTGAAATGTTTAGGAAACAAATTTCTGTGTTGAAATGTTTCTCTGTGATAATTGATAGTTAACATGCTAGAAAAATGTTCTAATATACTAAGCATTTATAAAAGGATGATATAGATAGCTTGGAGGCCACAGGGCCAAAATTGTATTGATAGAAGAATTTGAAATTTTAGTTATATGTAGTAAAATGTCCTTTGATTTAATTGAAATTAAGTCTACATGTGAATTATTTTGGATGCTAATAGTGAGAAACTTGGAGCATTTTAGAGAAATTGCTCTACAACTGCTGGATCAAGTCTCAGTGTGTGTGCAGTAGCTATCCAAGATCCACACCTATGCCATGAGAATTTAGTTCTGAGGGCTTATGTGCATTCGTTTCATTTATTGATTTTCATATTTTGTTTGTGTATGGTTGTTTTAGAGCCTCATTTAAAACGTTTTTCCAGATGGGCATGGTGGTACACACCTTTAATCCCAGCACTCGGAGGCAGAGGCAGGTGGATCTCTGTGAGTTCAAGGCCAGTCTGGTCTACATAGTGAGTTCCAGGCCAGCTGGGGCTGCAAGGAGACCGTGTCTTTAAAAAAAAAAAAAAAAAAAAAAAAGACAAAATTGTTTTTCAGGTTCTAAAAAAATATTTAATAGGGATTTTTTTTTTTGAAAATGTGGGTCAGATTTGAAATCGGTTATTAAAAAAATCCAACTCAGTTTTTGTTAGAGAATTAAAATAACTTTCAAAAATTAAAGTAGTTAATATTTTTGGAGTTTACAGTTGATTGTTTAATAGAGTAATGGGTAGGGGGTGGAAAGATGACTCAGTGTATGTAGCTCTTGCAAAGGACCCAGGTTTGGTTCCTAGCACCCACATAGAGGTTCACAACCATCTGTATGTAACTCCAGTAATTCCAGTTCCAGGGGATCTGAATCCATTTTCTGGCCCTCATGGGCATTGTATGACACAGGTGTACTTACATGCATTCAGGCAAAACACTCCTAAAAAGATTTGTATAAAAAATAGAATATTGGGGGACTAGAGAGATGGCTCAGTGCATTGGATTCCCTGAAACTGGAGTTATGGATGGCTGTTAGCTGCCATGTGGGTGCTAGGAATCAAACTTGGGTCCTCTGCAAGAGCAGCCAGTGCTTTTAACTGTGTAACCATCTCTTCAGTTCTAACACATAATTTCTAAAAATCTAAAAATATACTCTTGGGTATGTAACTCTTTAGGGAACATACAAAAACATTCCC
>NW_008355644.1:533901-534233 GCF_000622305.1 Nannospalax galili | reverse complement strand
GCCTGGTCTACAGAGCAAGTTCTAGGCCAGCTGGGGCTACAGGGAGACCCTCTCAAAAAGACCAAAAAAACAAGACAAAACAACAACAACAAAAAGTCCCTAAATCTCATAATTATTTTATATACTTATAGGAGAGGGAGTGCTTCCTTAATTTTTAAAATTTTTTAATTTGTTTTGAGGTAGGGTCCCACTGGCTGGCCTTAAATTCACAGAACTACACTTGCCTCTGCCTCCCAAGTGCTGAGATTAAAGGAATGTTCCATATCGCCTGGCCTAAGATTTTTTTTTCTTATATTCTATATACTTGCTGTTGTTTTGAAATAATTCTATAG
>NW_008355644.1:520701-533841 GCF_000622305.1 Nannospalax galili | reverse complement strand
GTTGGTGGAAGCATGGGATCTTTTGTATCAGATCATGCTATATTAAATACATGGAAATATTAGATGTCAGAATTTTTCTTAAATGATCTATGACTTATCAGCTTCATAGAAGTTATTTTATTTTATTTTATTTTATTTTATTTTATTTTTGGTCTTTTTGAGACCTGAGAGCTGGTCTGAAACTCACTATGTAGAGAAGGCTGGCGTTGAATTCACAGAGCTCGCCTGCCTCTGCCTTCCAAATGCTGGAATTAAAGGTATTGTGCCACCACAACCAGGCATAGGAAAGTTATTTTTGAAACAGTATTAAAGTCTTGGTAATTTTTATGTAGCTATTTTTGTTTGGTTTTCTGGGGGCAAAAATGCCCCCTTTTGGTTCTGGTTTAGTAATTTGCTTTGGCTTTAGTGGTTTTGCCCCCCACCCCCACTATCTATTCCTGTTCGGAGGTAGGGGCACAGTACAAGATTTAGGCTGAGGCTGTACTGGTAGAATGGATACAGCCTAATAGGTGCTTTTTCTCAGAACTGATCTGAATAAATCTGAGTTTGTGGTAGGAAGAATAATAACTGATTTTTTTAGTGTGTTGCAGTTTTGAGAATATTATTTCACACATATTATTTCTTTGTAATGTTGAAAACTGATTTCAGAGATCCATTTAAAAATAGAGTAAAATAGCCAGGCATGGTGGCGTACACCTTTAATCCCATCATTCAGGAGGCAGAGGCTGGTGGATCTCTGTGAGTTCAAGGTCAGCCTGGTCTACATAGTGAGTTCTGGGACAGCTGGGGCTACAGGGAGACCCTGTCTCAAAAAAAGACCCCCCCCCAAAAAATAGAGTAAAATACTTGAGCCAGTTGGGTGACTAGCCTTATGGATTAGAATTTTCCTCAGTGTGGGAAGTCAGCAGGACCAGATGCCCTCTCATTTTTAGCTCTGTAGGTATCTGGATCTGTGAACATATAGATGACAAATTTTGGCCAGCTTTGAAATGACATTTGCTAGTAGAGGAGGACACATACTATTAGCTTTGCAAATTAATGTAAAAGTATAGGAATTTAGTAGGTGCCTGGTCGCAAGATGATTTACTGCTATTTGAGTTTTTATGCCTTATAATAGATTTTAGGTCTTTTTTTCCCCCCCACCTCTTCCCTACAGTGCCTGGGATCCGACCCAGGCTCTTGTATACTAGACAGGTATTCTACTGCTGAGCTGTATCCCTAGCCCTAATTTTTTTTTTTAACTAAAAAATGATTTGGGAAATTTCATGAATTGATATGACTGTTATACCTTTTAAGGATTAATTCATGTTTTCAGAAAATCCATATACATAGTTAATTAAGTAAAGGGCTTAAAACAGAACAACAGTTTCCATCTCTTCTGCTTTCAGTCCTGCTGTCTATAGCCATCTTCAAGCTCTATATAGTGTGCACACACTCTCACAGTTACCTGTGTGCTTGTGAGTAAGAACAGTCATTAATCGATCAGTTTTTTTTATTCCTTGCCCTCTTATATGGTAAACAAAGACTAATATTTACCCTACTGTTGTCTCTATTCCATCTTTTCACTTTCTAACATAATTAGATTACAAATTTTGGTTAATATTGTAATTTTTCTTTCTTGTTCAATTTTTTTTTTTTTTTTTTGGTCTTTTTTGAGACAGGGTCTCCCAGTAGCCCCAGCTGTCCTGGAACTCACTATGTAGAACATGGTGGCCTTGAACTCAGAGATCTGCCAGCCTCTGCCTCCCAGGTGCTGAGGCTCTTGTTCAAATTTTATTTTTCCTTAATAATCTGTTTTAAAATTGTTTAATTTAGCCAGGTGTGGTGGTGCATGCCTTTAATTCCAGCCCTCGGGAGGCAGAGGTAGGCGGATCTCTGTGAGTTCCAGGCCAGCTGGGGTTATAGGGAGACCCTGTCTCAAAAGGACCAAGAAAAAAAAATTGTTTAATTTACTTTAGACATATTTTCTCCTCTAAATGTTCTTTCAAATTTGCCCAAGGTAGATGCTACTGCTTTGTGGCTAATCTCATAGTACCTCCTTCCTAGAGCCCTCTGTTCTGTGCTCCTGTTTGGAGTAATTGTTTTCCAGACTTACTAGGTAGTTTTTTGTTTTCTTTTTTCTGTGGTTCCCTTTGTTCTCTTACATTAGATCTCCCATTTCCTGGATTCCCACGTCTTTTTTCTTTCTTAGTTTATGCCATTCTTTCATGTAGAATATAATTTAAGTACCTTCCAATGGAAGATCAGTTTTTGACCATTTACAAGTCTGGCATTTTTATTCTAACTTTAGAGCTGATAGCTTGACTGAGGACAGTATGTTAGAGAAGACTTTTTCCCAGTATAAAGGCATTGTTTCTTTGTTTTTAGGCTCACAGTGTTGCTGTTAAAAAACCCTTTCTAGTTTCCTCTTTCATATACTTTTGTTTTTCCTGGAATCTTTTAGGATAGTCTTTTTTATCCTTGGTGGTCTGAAATTTCAGAATGTTGTGTCTTGATGTGCATGTGTTTCTTTCATTTGTGATCAGTACTCAAGAAACTTAAAATTTATTATTACCGTGTATGTGCGTGATGTTTGTGTGGTGGTGTGGGGGGTATGTGCCAGGGTACATGTGTGGAGGTCAGAGGACAGTTTTTTGGAGTCGGGTCTCTCCCTCCCCTTATGTGGATTCCAGGGGTGGAACTCAGGTTTCTAGGCTTACTGGCTTGGAGCTCCCTGTGTAGACCAAGCTGGCTTTGAACTCTCAGTGATCTGCCTGCCTCTGCCTCCTAGATTGCTAGGGTTAAAGGCATACACCATCGTACCTGGCTTCTGGTCATAACTTTTACAAAATACTGTTGCTGTTTTATTTTTTTAATATTTTATTATTTTTATTTTTTGTGTATTAGTGTATTACCTGGATGTATGTCAGTGCACCTGTGTCATGTAATGCCGGCAGAGGTCAGAAGAGGGTGTCACATTTCCCAGGAACTGGAGTTATGGCTGATTGTTAGCCACCATGTGGGTCCTCTGGAAGAACTGCAAATGTTCTTAACTGTTGAGCTATCTCCCCAGCCCTTCTTGCTGTTTTATAGCATGTTTATCAGCCTAGGGCTTATAGTTTGTTTTGTAGCTTTTCTTTGTTCCCCATGTGTTTTTTATTTCTTCTGGGTTCCCTTTTTCTTTTGCTATTTTCTTTTCTTCTCATGCTGGAGATCGTCTGGTGCCAGAGATCAACATATGGCCTTGTGCATGCTAAATAAGCACTCTACATTGAACTACATACTTCTTTTTCTTTTTAAGAAATGATTCTTTGAGGGCCAGTGAGGTGGCTCAGTAGCTAAAAGTGCTTGCTATGCAAGCCCAATGACCTGAATTTGATCTCAGGAACCTACAAATCAATTCCTGAAAGTTGTCCTTGTGACCTCCACATCTGTGCTGTGGCATGCAAGTACTCACACATCATATGCATATACAACACTAATAATAAATAAAATAATGATTCTTCCAGATTGGAGGTTTTCTTTAAGATTTTATATGTATGAATGTTTTGCCTGCGTGTATGTAAGTGTGCCACATGCATGCAATGCCTACAGAGGCCAGAAGATGGCATTGGATCCCCTGGAACTGGAGTTAGGGATTATTGTTAGCTGCCATGTGGGTGCTGGGAATTGAACCTAGGACCTCTGCAAGAGCTGCTAGTGTTCTTAACCACTGAACCATCTCTCCAGCCCCTGGAGCGCGCTCTCTCTCTCTCTCGCTCTCGCTCTCACTCTCTCTCCTTTTTGGTCTTTTTGAGACAGGGTCTCCCTGTAGTCCCAGCTGTCCTGGAACTTGCTATGTAGACCAGGCTGGCCTCGAACTCATGGAGCTTTTCTTTAAAGATCTGTTTGCCATTGTTTTTTCATATAAGAGTGAAGCACCATATAACTCTGCAAATGGATGGGGGCTTGTCTACAGGTGCTTCCCTATGAGGTATGGAGCAAACCATTGCAATTAGACACTCTGAACTCTGGGTACAAGATTATTCCATTTTCCAGTCTTCCCTGGGTGCTGTCCAGTTGGTTACTGATATCCTGACTTTGGCATATAGAATGTTTCCTGACTCAGTTGTCCTTATAGCCCTTGAACTCCTTGTTTTTAGCCCTATCCTTACCCTTGCGGCCTTTAGAGTCCCTGTACCTCTTTCCATCTGTGTCCTTTGTTAACACTTGGGTATTGGCTGCAACAGCGTCCTTTGCGCTTCTAATATCACTGCTGCTCTTCAGATTTCTTCCTTTCTTTCAGAAGGTGCTTGAGCCTTTTGTTTGCTTTGGTGGTCTCACACGTTTTCTTTATCCTGTATAACTTTATCATATTTCTTGATTTTCAGTTTAGTGGAATTTTCATTAGGAGAGGAGATGAGAAGTTGGTCTGCCACTTTCAGTTCGGTATCCTTTTTAAAATGAGTATTATTTTAAATTTAGTTTGACCTATTAGGAATAGGTCTTAAGACTGGGAATGTGTAGAGCATTTCTTTAGCATGCACAAGGGCCTGGGTTTGATTAAGAAATGGGTCTCAGTTACTCAGAAAGTTAATAAAAGTGAAACTTTGCACTAAAAATTCAGTTATGTTTGCCTTCTCTGATGAACATACAAGGTACAGTAGAGTCAGCAGAGAGAACAGGTAAGTCCAAGGAGGTTTTAGAAGCTAGAGTATAAGTTCACCTTTGTTGTGTGTGTCTGTGTAATAAACAGCTGTATAAGCCAGGCGTTCAGGCAGAGGCAGAGAGGCTGGTAGATCACTGAGAGTTCAAGGCCAATCTGTTCTACATATCAAGTTCCAGACCCTGACTCATAGGTATGTTATATTTTTGCTGAACTAGTTCATCATCACTAATGAAGACAAATTAGTGCCAGGTTTATATGATCTTTGTGTGCATTAACAATTTATCCTCATCTCTATTTTTAGCTTTTCAAAGGTATATTTATTCTTATTTGAAAGTAAGACTATAGTATTTTTAATTGCAGAACTAAAAGATACCCTTTGATTCTGATATAATTGCACACTAAAGAAATATTGCTATGGCCAGGCATGGTGGTGCATGCCTTTAATCCCAGCACTCTGAGGCAGAGGCAGGTGGATATATGTGAGTTCAAGGCCAGCCTTGTCTATATGGTGAGTTCCAGGCCAGCTAAGACTACAGGGAGACCCTGTCTCAAAAAAGACATATATATATATATATATATATATATTCATAGCTATTTATATATTTATATAGCTATGAATAGTACAAAGAATTTCCATATCCTCTTTATCTAGATATGCTTCTTTGTCAGTTTTTTTAAATAAGGACAATGATTTTCTTTGCAGTGAGCATAGGATATTGGTCCCAGTCAAGACACTTAATAGTAGTATAGCACACATTCATGTTCAGATTTCTTCAGTTGTCATATGTATGCTTTATATAGCTGTCTCCACACTGACAATGTATTATGTTCAAAGAGTTGCTTTTCCTCCCCCTTTTAGTATACTTATTTGAACTATAGTTTGGTTCATTTGTTTGTGTTTGATTTCCATTTTAGATTTTCATCTTTGCTTCTTTTATTCAGTTTGACAACATAGAACATTAACATGCTTCCAAAAGTTAAAACTTCACAAAAAGCTATTCCAGGAATTGTCACTACCCAATTTCTCGCATTTATTCTCTCTGCATCCATCATCCAGAGAGCCCTGTGTCTCTCAGCTGGAGCATCTCATTCTTGGAGAGCAGGTACTGGTTAGGACATCTCAGGGTGATTTTCTTCTCCTCCCCTCCCCTCCCCTCCCCTCCCCTCTTTTCTCTTCTCTTCTCTTCTCTTCTCTTCTCTTCTCTTCTCTTTTCTTTTCTTCTTTTTTAGACAGACTCTCACTATGTACCCTTGACTGGCCTGGAACTCATGGAGACCAGGCTGGCCTTGACCTCATAGAGATCCACCTGCCTCTGCCTCCCAGGTTCTGGGATTAAAGGTTTGCTCCACCGTTCATGGTTTCTTACACGAGTATTCTTCTTTCACAACAGAAAGCAGATTCTATATCCTTTTATTGCACTTCGCTTTTTATCATTTAACATTATATTCCTGTGCATCACTCCATGTTTGCAATAATTTATTTTCTTTGTGTAATGTGTACATGTATGTGTAGGTATGTGCAGTTTGTGTGTGTGTGTGTGTGTGTGTGCGTGCGTGCAAATCAGAGATCAATAGCAGTAGGACAAGACACTTTTGCATATATGGGATAGAAGACTTCAGCATTCACTCTCTCTGATAAGTCTCAGAAATGATGATTATGAGTTACAGATCCTCAGGTGAATGGCATCTTAGTTTTAGTATTCTCAGATGATTGATGACTTCTTGTTCTGCCATCTATGCAATACAGTAGGAGGGAGAACTACTGCATTGCTAACAACCATGAAAAAGATTGGTAGTACAGCTTCTCACCAGAGCAGATATAAATAGATTATATATACTGAGGGAAATGGTCCTCAACATAGAAGTGGCTGGAAATTCCAAAGCAGATCACCTCTAGCCCTGAGACAGGTTCAGTTTAGGTGTATGAATTATACAGTGTTAGAATTTTTCTGTATATGCCCTGACATGGAAAAGGTTGGAAGGTAGGTCAGGGCACAGTGTCAAATGCCTCTAAGGAAGTTGTTTTTTAAGGGGAATCAGATGATAAGGTGGATAAGGAAGAACTGAACTATTTAGGGTAGAAGTTAAAACCTGCTGGCCCATAAAAGTTGACAATAGTCTTGAAACCATTCCTATTCACTTCTTTGCTAAAATAAAAGTTAGAAATTAAAAAAATTAAAAATGACTTGACCTATAACCCCTAACAGGTATTGGAATATAGAAAAGATCATATTAAGAAGCTAGGTCTGGTGACACACACTTCCAAACCCAACATTTAGGGAGGCTGAGGCAGGAGGGCTATGAGTTAAAAGGCTAACTGTAGATACATAGTAAGATCCTGTTTCAAACAACAACAAAAAACCCAGAATATCATTTTTTTTTAGTTTGAACCTTTACATTTTCATTTGTTGCTATACTGATAATGTGTGCTAAAGTTAAAAAGAATAGATACTTGGTTGAGGAAATGGCTCAGTAGGTAAGGTGCCTACCACACAGTCCTGAAGACCTGAGTTCAGATCCCTGTCATTTACCTGAAAGCCAGGTGTCACAGCACTCATCTCTAGCCCCAGCATTAGGGGGCTGGAGGATGGGACAAAGACAAAGTTAGGTCCATGGAGCTCACTGGCCAACCAACTTAGCCTAATTGATGAGCTCCAGGTTGGTCAGTCAGAGACCCTATATCTTCAATGAAAAAAAAAAAAAAAAAAAAAAAAAAAAAAAAAAGGTAGTGGAGCTGGAGAGATGGCTCAGTTGTTAGGAGCACTTGTTTCTCTTGCAGAGGATCAGAGTTCCATTCCCAGCACCCATGTCAGGCAGCTCACAAACACCCAGAACTTCCAATTCCAGGGGATTTGATGCCCTCTTCTGGCCTCTATGGGCACTTGCACACATGTGACACATACACACACACAAATAAAAATAAGTCTTAAAAAACATTAAAGGTAGAGTATGATAGAGAAGGACACCTGACATTAACCTCTGGCACACACACCCTCATATACACACATGAACATGTTCATGCACCACACACACATACACACACACCACCAAAAGAAAACAAAAAGAATAGATATTAAGGTGTATTTTGGTTGCTTAGATTGGTGAAATCAGGAAATCAATATCCAGTGTCTGTTCTGAATATCTATGAGCTTGATTTATTTCAGTATGTTTTTAGTATTCGAGTTGCTTCAGTACATGTTTTACCTGAGTGGCATTTATTTAAGGTTATCTCTCAGTGTGCTTCTAAGATGCATTTTGTTTCCTGAATTTATCTATAGCCATGTATGATTTAGTGATTCAAATGCTGAGGTAGTTATAATAGTTGTGTCAGTTTTGGAAATAAACTTATTAAGGCATATTTATTTATTTACTTATTTATTATTTTTGTCTTTTTGAGACAAGGTCTTCCTGTAACCCCAGCTGGCCTGGAACTTTCAATGTAGACCAGGCTGGCCTCAGTCTCACAGAGGTCCGGACCTACCTCTGCCTCCCAGTGCTTGAATCAAAGGCGTGCACCACCACACCTGACTCAAAACTTATTTCATTTAATGTAGTTTCAAATATAATTTAACTTTAGATCAGGTATGAGAGGAATTTCTGAGGGATTTTTTGCTGGTTAATGTAACTTATATATTGGATTTTTTTTCTGTGACATTTTCGGCTGTAATTTTTTTTTTTTTTTTTTTTTTTTTAAAGACAGGGTCTCGCCAGGAGTGGTGGCACTTACCTTTAATCCCAGCACTCGGGAGGCAGGTGGATCTCTGTGAGTTTGAGGCCAGCCTGGTCTTTGTAGCAAGTTCCCGGCTAGCTGGGGCTACAGCGAGACCCTGTCTCAAAAAGACAAAAAAAAAAAAAAAAAGACAGGGTTTCACTATATAGTCCTGGAACTCACTATGTAGACCAGGCTGGCCTGAAATTCACAGAGATCTCTCTGCCTCTGTTTCCTATATGTTAGGATTAAAGGTTAGCACCACCGCACCCAGCCCTCAAGCCACAATTCTTTTCAAGCCTAAGAGCTGAAGGGGCTGGAGAGATAGCTATTTTCACAGAAGACTCTGGTTTGGTTCCCAGCACCCACACCATCCATAACTCTGGTTCTAGGGGATCCGATGCCCTCTTCTGGTTTCTGCAGGCATTGCATGACATAGGTGCACTTGCATATATGTGCAGGCAAAACACTCATACACAGTAATAAATAACAAAATTTAAAGAGTGTAAGGCCGGGCGTGGTGGTGCACGCCTTTAATCCCAGCACTTGGGAGGCAGAGGCAGGCAGATCTTTGTGAGTTCAAGGCCATCCTGGTCTACATAGTGAATTCCAGGACAGCTGGGGCTACAGGGAGACCCTGTGTCAAAAAGACAAAAAATAAACAAACAAACAAATAAATAAATAAATAAATAAAAATAATGTAAGCTAAAGAAAAAAAATCCTGTATTTGGATGTTCTCACTGCAGTGTATATAATAAAGGCCCCCAGGCATTAACTCCTGACTTTGATTTTATTCTTTTTAATTTTTTTTTTAGGAGGAAGGAACTGAAGTTCTTTCCTGTTTTTTAGGCTCTCTGCTGTGTGCTTTATGTTTCTCATGAAGTCCTTACCAGAGCTGTGTGAGGTAGAGGTGGTATGGTAGCAAAGAAGCAGGCTCTGGAACTGTTAGGTTAAAGTCATAGAATAAAAGAAATGGATTGGGCTCTGAAGTCCATGTTGGCTTCATTAGATCACAAGACTCTAACATGTTTTTTTTTTTTTTTTAACATGTTTGTTTTAAGTCTACACATTAATACATTCCTATGAAGGCAATCCATTCTATTTAATACATTTTTGTAGTATAAAAAGAAAGTTGCTTTTGGGAGTGGGTATCAAGGGCCTGTAATCAAGACTTTTGCCTAGTTCAGACAATGCAAACAAGGATCTGATTACTGTTTTGTTTTGTTTTTTTTCCCTCTTGGGTTGGATGTGGAATAATTTGAAGAATTTTAAGAGAAAGTTGAATATTTCCTGAGAAATCGTGGAATTTTGATTAGGATGTGGGCTCCTGATACCAACTACAGAGGCTGGGGATCAGGCATCGCTGGGTATGATGGGAATCAAGTAAGTCACAACATGTCAGAACTCTAGGGATGAAGTCAGAGTTAGGTAGAGTAGGATGTCTTCAGCTCTTATAATTATTCAGAGTTTTTCAGGTTTAACCTTCAGTAAAATCTGAGGTTTCTCAGAATGCTTATTAAACAACATCACATAATCCAGAGAGATAAAATAATTGAAGTGTAAGGTTTTTGTAGCTTTTCATGAAGAGGAAAGGAATTTCTGCCCGTGGTGCTTTTTAAGAACCTTTACCCAGAACATAAGAATTCATAGAAATAGTGCTTTTGAACTTTTGATGATTTTGACCTGCTATTTATTACTGAGTTTTTGTTTTGTTTTGTTTTTTGGTTAAATAATATAGGGAAACATTAGGAGTGATGTTTGTACTCATGAAAGAATTAAGCTGACTTACGGTACTAGGAGCTGGGAGCGTATCTGGATTTGAGCTTTTTTTTTTAAAAGTTAATTTTTTTTTTTGTCTTTTTTGAGACAGGGTCTCCCCAGCTGGTCTGGAACTCACTATGTAGACAAAAGCTGGCCTCCAACTCACAGAGATCCGCCTGCCTCTGTCTCCTGAGTGCCGGGATTAAAGGCTACCACGCCTGGCTTGAGTTTTTGAGTTTCTAAATTACTAATGATACAGAAAGCTCCAATCTTAAAGACAATGGCAACTTAGACTGCCATGCCTTTGCCTTCATTACCTTTCTTGTAGAGGGGAAATGCTAACCTTTGGATAGCTTCAATTCCTATTGGGTGGAATTCATGCTCACTTCTAAACTAAACAGTGCCAGTCCTGCCAATGAATTGTTTGGCAGATGGGATGGTGTTTTATCACAGGCGATTATTCATTACTGCATCCTGATAATTTAGATTAGGAAAAATAATTTATTTTTATGTGTATGAGTGTATTGCCTGCATGCATGTAAATGCAGCCATGTCATTCAGTGCCCATGGAGTTCAGTAGAGGGCATTGGAAACCCCTGGAACTGGAGTTACAGATGGTTGTTAGCCACTGTGTGGGTGCTGGGAACCCAATTCAGGTCCTCTGCAAGAGCAACCAGTGCTCTTAACCATTGAGCCATCTCTCCAGTCTCTTATTATTTTTATTTTATGTGTATGAGTGTTTTGCCTGTATGTAAGTGCACCATGTGTGCAGTACCCACAGAGGCCAGAAGAGGGTGTTGGGTCATGTGAAACTGGAGTTAAGGATTGTTATTAGCTGCTGTCTGGGTGCTGGGAATCAAAACTAGGTCCTCTGGAAGAACTGCAAGTGTTCTTAACTGCTGAGTCATCTCTGCAGTTCCTGCATCTTAGTAATTTAAAGTGACCATTCGTTCTGCTTACAGTTCTCTGGGTCAGGATTTCAGAAGAACTTGTCTAGGATTTCATTAGGCAGAGTGTCTGGAGTTAAAACACACATATCTCTGTGTAAATTAGTGTTTCTCTGTGTTCCCATGATGTTATTTCCTTCAGTCTCTTTACAGTTTGGTTTTCTACAGTATGTGGGACTCAGAGTAGTCAGACTTCTTACATGGGTCCTCCCCACCCTCTAGCAAACATTCCAAACAGTAGCAAGAGGAAGCTGTGAATTTCCTAAGACTTGGACTTGTGTGGAATTACTTCTGTCATATTCAGACTCCCAGGGCGGTCACAGTCAAGGAGTGAGAACAGAGAACTCAGCTCTCAGTGGGAACAATGGCAAAGAATTTGTGGCCAACTTTAATTTGCCACAGAGCAATCAAGCAGAAAGGGAAAAATTGTTATGGCAAATGCTATAACTGATTTTAACAGTTGATAATTTACTCTTGTAATGATTCAGGAGATTGGTTGCTAGCCTTTTCTTAAAGGATAAAGGTAAAGAAAGTGAGTGGAAAAGATTTTTCACAAAGGAAAGTGATCTGTGCTTCATAACCGTCTGCTTGTTGAGTCTTAACTTGGCACTTCTAGGCCCTTGGGATTGGTGCTCATGTTTGATCTTCTTCCTCTTGATTTGGATCTGTGCTTAGTTGCTTTAGGTCTCCCTTGGTTCACCCTTCTGACCCTGGCACCTCCTGTTGGGTTGTATGAGAACTCTTCAATTGCCCTGTTCTCTGGAAACCTAATAGCTGTTCATAGTGTATAGAAGATAAGATGCCTCAAACATAAAAATATATTAATTTGAGGGAAAGTGGGTCAGTCTGGAATATATTTCTACTTATATTTTATGATGAATGATGCTGTGCTGTCCTTAAATTTCAAGAGGAATGGGGCTGGACAGATGGATCTGTGGTTAAGAGCACTTGCTGCTCTTCCAAAGGACCAAACTTCAGTTCCTGGCACCCACATGGTGGCTTAACACCAGTCCTTAACTCCATTTCCAGGGGATCCAGTGCTCCCTTCTGACCTCCTTAGGTACCAGGCATTCATGTGGTGCACTTATACACATGCAGGCAAAATACTAATATACACAAAATAAAAATAAATAAAATCTTTACTTTTTAAGAGGAATAACATGTTTTTCTTAATATTTTTAAAAATTTTTTATTTAAAAAGAAGCATTTCATTACAGCTTTAACATACTCAATAACAGTTTCCAGAGCAAAAATACATCTCATTCAAAAGTGGCTATAAAATTTTTAGGTTCGCTGTTGAACCACATACTTAGAAGAAGCATTTTGTTACAATAGCATTGACATACTCAATAATGATTTTCTGAGCTAAGAAGCATCTTTTTCAAAATTGGCTGTAAATTTTTAGGTTTACAGTTGAATTATTACAGTTATACAATATTGTACTAGGAAGGATGGACTGGCAGGTTGGCAAGCTGGCAGGCTAGTAGGTGAGGTGACTAAGCAGTCAGATATTCCTGATCAGGGCCAGTTTGGGGGGAAGAGATGACCTGCTCCTGCTGTGAGAACCCTGGGTTTCATCCACTTCTCTACCAAGATATTTACCAAACTCTTAAACAAAAGACTAGCAACTCCTCAAAGACCAATTCTGCCCTCTGTGATTTTGTAAAGTTCATCCCACCTTGCATGTCCTTTGTCCTGCAGAGTTTGGATCTGGCCTGAAGTGTCTTAGCTGTCTTTCTCAATTCTGACAGTCTCATAACTGTGCTGTCAGCATTAATCTTTGTTCAAGTTCAGACCTGGACTGATCTTCCTCCTTACTGTCTGAAACTCTCCTCAACCCACAACTCCCCTTGGGACAGGCCTTTGTAGAGCCAGGAGTAGGCTGCTGCTGCAAGGCGGCTGGGTGGAGCCTGTCTTCAGCAGCTTGGAACTAGAATGTGTCCTCTGCTCCCAGGGGCTCTGTGTTTAAAAACAGCACAGGCAACCCTCCCTGTGCTGGTGACACACAGACTCATGAGGGTGAATAATCATTTTGATAGTCATTTTGGGGGTAAGCAACAGAACAGTGAATAAAAACTCATCTCCAACTAAAAATA
>NW_008355644.1:508302-512714 GCF_000622305.1 Nannospalax galili | reverse complement strand
ACCACATAATTAGAAGAAGCATTTCATGTCAACAGCATTGACATATTCAATAACAATTTCCAGAGCTAAGATGAATGTGTTTCAAAGTTTTAAATTTTAGGTTTACAGTTGAATTAATACAGTTATCCAATATTGTACTCAGTATAAACCCTATAAGACATAAAATTAAGTGAGGTTTTAACCTTTAAAAAAGATCTCTATTTCATTATTAAAATATGCAGTTTCATGCAGAAGGAATATCATTTTTTATTGTTGGACCTTTAATAACATTTAGATTTTCCTAGCCCAACATAATTTACTGTATTCTAAATACATATCCTTATATTTACAGGCAATTACAACTCTCACCACTCATCCAATAAACTTCTCTTTGCAACAGATAGACTGTTACAAAATTCAACTGGTCAAAATATAGAGAATAAGTGACTATGTGGCGCTACCCAGGGTTTCAGGGAGCATTGTGGAAGAACGGTTGGAAAGATTTTAAGAGCCAGAGGGCAAAGACACCTTCTGTTAGTTAATGCATTCTAGACATGATGGGGAACCTACACCAATGAAATCTCCACAGTATGGTGGTCTAACAAGATCTGCATAAAGCCAGGTGTGGTGGCTCATGTCTTTAATCCCAGCACTCGGAAGATAGAGAGGTAGGTGAATCTCTGTGAGATAGGGCTATAGAGAGACCTTGTCTCAAAAAAAAAAAATCATCATGACAAGACCAGTTGATATGTCAAGGTAGATGGGGAAATTTCCTGGGGCCCCACCTTAAGATGAAGATCTATGGGCAATCAATGGTTGGTGAGGGAGGGAGAATAATTTTTTTCCAGGAACTAGCTCCCTGAGAGGTAATCCCAAGTGGGAGGGAGAATAATTTTTTTCCAGGAACTAGCTCCCTGAGAGGTAATCCCAAGTGGGAAGCCCTAAACACAGGTACACATAAGCACCAGTAAATGATGGACTCAGTGCAATATATATGTATATATATATAAATCTATGTATGTATATGTAATAATATTGAAAGAAGAGGACAGCTAATTGTGAGGAAGTATGTGTGGGGGACAGAGAGAGAGAGGAAACAATGCAGATACAATACTCATGTATTAAGCTTTCAAAAAAGAAAAAAGAAAACTGTATGCATTTCTAAAGCTTAGAGTATTTTTGAATATTAATAATTTCTCTCAAACTATCATAGTATGTTGTTTTGCAGTTATATCCACTGTATGCTTATAGTGCTTATAGTGGATGGCTTATAATTGTTCCTCAAAATGTGAGCCAAGATTTCTTTGCACTTTATTTTTTTTTAATTTTTAATTTTTGGCCTTTTTGAGACACGGTCTCCCTGTAGCCCCAGCTGGCCTGGAACTCACTCTGTAGACCAGGCTGGCTTTGAATTCATAGAGATCTTCCTGCCTCTGCCTTCTGAGTGCTTGGATTAAAGGCGTGTGCCACTACACCTGGCTTCTTTGCCATTTCAATAAAAATTAAAATATAATTTGGGGGCCATATTATAGCCAAGCTCCCAAATAGAGATAAGAAAAGGGTATCTAACAAGTACCAATAAATGTCTAGGACTAGTAGGATATTTTCTTGAATTTGTTTAGTAAAGTATTATTTTTAAGGCACAGTTTTTTAAAAAGTGGATTTAAACAATTTTTATTATGTTTTTACAAATACATAGTAATAATAAATTTTGGGTTAATAGTCACATTAAAAATGGATTTAGAGTAAGTCCATTGGGATAAATTTATATCTTTAAATTTAAAATGCTAAATTTAAAGTTTAATTACAAAAGAAGAAATACATTTTGAAACATTTTTGATGTATAGTCAAAAGCAAAGGCAGGTTCATATATCTCCTTTTCCCACTCCATTTTTTTTTAAAATGTAACTTTTTAACAGTTACTGCATACCCTTCCAGACTTAAAAAAAAGTTAAATACAGGTATATAGTAAACACATAAGGAGCTGGAGAGATAGCTTAGCAGTTAAGAACACTGGCTGCTCTTGCAGGGGACACAGGTTTTGTGTCCCAGAACCCCACATATTGGCTAACAACTGTTTGTAACTCCAGTTCCAGGGGATCCAATACCCTCTTCTGACCTCTTTGGGGATTGCACAACACGGGTGCACTTATATACATGCAGGCAATACACTCATACACATAAAAAAAATAATAAATACAATATTAAAAAATAAACCCATCGACAGAGAAGCATATAGTAAAGTGTCTTTTTAAAACAAAAATGAAACCAAGTGCTGATGTGTATTGGCACACGTGGTGTATTTGTAGTCTAAACTATTCAGGAGGTTGAGGCAGGAGAATGAGCTCAGGGGTTCAAGCCTTATCTGGACAACAGATAATGAGATAACAGGATGAGTCCATCCTGTCTACAAAACAAAACAAACACAAAACACAAGACCAGCAAAAGAACAACAACAAAAACTGACCTTCCTAATCAGGTGTGGTGGCTGAAGCCTATAATCCCAGTACTTTGGAGGATGAGGCTGGAGGATTGAGAATTTGGGGGCAACATGGGCTCAGTAAGTGGCAATACTCTGATTTAAGGAAAAGAAAAATAGTGTTTTAGATCCATTGCATTGTGTCAGTCTCTGCCTTCAAACACTGTTATGAGCTTGAGTTCCAGCTCTGTCTCAGCAAATTCACAAATTACATAAATTCTCTGTGCCTCTGTTTTTTGATCTTTAAGACAGGCAGAGTATAGTTCATACCTCCTGGGAGTGTAGAGGATTAAATGAATAATCATAAAGTTGTGATAGTTCCTGGCACACAATGTATACTATATAAGTAATATTTATATAGTATCTATAAATGAACTTTAATTGAGTTAAAAATAAATGAACTTTAAAGAAACATTGTTATGGATTGCTAAAATTTTTAGAATGTTGCAGTTTTAAGATTGTGTGTGTGGGTAAGGCTCTGAGTTTCCCTGCTATAGTAGTTTGTGGTAGTTTCTTTTTTAAAAAAGATTCTATTATTTTTAAGTTTTATGTGTATGAGTGTATTGCCTGCATGTATGTACGTTCACTTCTATTGTGTAGTGCCCACAGAGCTCAGAAGAGGGCATCCAATTCCCTTGGAATTGGAGTTCCATGTGGGTATTAGGAATCAAACCAGGATCCTCTGCAAGAACAGGCTCTTAACCCACCGAGCCATCTCTCTTGCCCCCATTTGTGGTAGTTTTGAACAGTGATTTCACCTATTTCCAAGCCCCTCACCCCATTGCAGTGAGGTGCTACTACTGATGGACAGTGTGGTAGGAACGTTTGCCTCTCAGGTGATAGGAGGCAGGAAAAAATCAGAAAGCCATTAGGCATAGAAGATTATACTGTATTAGTACTTAATCTTTTGGTTTAGCCGCTTAAGAAAATTAGGTTGAAAGTAGAATTGGAAGAATTTTACTCATATGGATGGGAGGGGATGATAGGAGTTTCATGCAGTTATATCATGCTCTTAGGATTTTATAATTTGAGGGGGTACAGTCAGTCATACTCTGCATTTTACAGTGAAGGCAGAAAAGAGTAGTGGTGCTCTCACTTTTGTATCTGGTAATGGTAGAGTCAAGACCAGTATTCTGAGCATCCTCCAAGTTCTCACTTTTCTGAATTCTGATGAATTTCTTTCTAGTTGAAGGTGTGAGTCTGAGGCATGTGTTAGAGGCTGGGTTCTTGCTTTCACCTTCTGTAGACTGGCCTGACCTCAGAGAGGATCAAGATTCTCTATTTCAGGACATAGCTACTTCCCTGCCAACTTGGAGCTTGAGGGTGGGGTGCAGACAGGGACAGAGGCAGGTTCTGAGGCTGTGGCTAAAGAGGTAGGGAATGAAAGGAATTTCCCAGTGCCGACCTCTGGTCTAAGATCGAAGTCCAAGGACTGAGAGGACTGTATTGGGAGAATCTAAAGAAATGAGAGAGATTTGTTGCAAGGGGGAGAGGTACTATGACTTGAGGAAATTTTATAATCTAAGTGATAGATGAGACTCCATTTTTCAGATGCCAGGTAACTCTGCTGTACAGCCAGGTGTAACAGTGAATAATAATACACCATGGTTCCTTTGCTTTGACACCACCTTGGAGTGTAATTAGGAGTATTAAAGAGTTCTACAAGTTCCCAGATTTAACTCTAAACTCATACAAGTTTTCTTTTTATTAGTGTGCAGATCCAACAGAAGCCCCTGGGTCTGTTTGACTTGTTCAAGTGTCCACTGTGGAAGGTAGCATTTACTGTTAAAAATATTTTTAAAAGCTAGGTGTGGTGGTGCCTGCCTTTAATCCCAGTTCTCAGGAGGAAGAAGCAGGCGGATCTCTGTGAGATCAAGACCAGTCTGGTCTACATAGCAAGTTTCAGGCTGGTTATGGCTATCCAGATACCCTGTCTCAAAAAGACCAAAAAATA
>NW_008355644.1:488592-501948 GCF_000622305.1 Nannospalax galili | reverse complement strand
TAGATAGAGTTTTTTATATTTATATTATATAATTAAATAAATATATATATATATATATATATATATATATATATATATATGTATGTATATAACTTTTGGTTTGATCTTTTCATGTTTTGCTGAATAGATACTATATACAGAGCTTAAAACATTTTGATTGTGTATTTTTTTTTTTTTTGGTCTTTTTGAGACAGAGTCTCCCTGTAGTCCCAGCTGTCCTGGAACTCACTATGTAGATCAGGCTGGCCTTGAACTCACAGAGATCCACCTGCAAGGCAAGCACCACCACGCCCAGCTGCTTGTGTATTTTTATTTATTTTATGTGTATGAGTGTTTTTTGCCTGCATATATTGAAGTACACCTATGGATGCATTGCCTTTGGAGACCAGAACAGGACATTGGATCCCCTGGAACTGGAGTTAAGGACAGGTGTTAACTGTCATTATGGGTGCTGGGAACTGAACAGCAAGTATTCTTAACAGCCCCCTTATCATGTACACTTTTATTATGTGAGTGCATGTGTGTGTGTGTGTGTGCCTGTGTACATAATTTCAGCTATATTGTGTTTCATGTTGAATTTTATAGAAAAGCCTGGAAAGTTAATTCTGTTTGCATGGGAAGTATGTTCATCTTACAGATAAACTTCTGAAACTTTCTTTTATAATAAGATACTTTCCCTAAATTTGATGGAAATAAATGGTTTTAGGATTATATGTAGGAAACATTCATGCTGTGACCTGTTCTATTCTTAAAAAATTGTGAATTAAATTTACATTTTTGCATATTAGATTTTTGTTTGTAAATGAATAAGGAAATAGTAAACATTTTTTCAAAGTGAGGTATTGGGAATCAAACCCAGGGTCTCATACATGCTAGGTAAGTGTTCTACTACTGAGTCACATCCCTAGTGCAACAAGCAAAAATTTAATCAACATTTTAAAGGTTTTCATACCTTGTCTTGCTTGCTCCACTAGGTATAATACTTAAAATAATTGTCATGTTTACATCATCAGCAAGAATTAAGTGCATTTGCCATATTTTCTGCAACTGAGAATTAAGGACTAGACTTAAGAAAAACATGGACTTTTTATGGGAAAACAGACTGTTATTAACTTGTTGGAAACCGTGAACAGAATAAGAAAAGGAACAAATATACATGTGTTACTTTGAATTGAGTCAACAGTGAAAATGACATGTATTTACATTCTTTTCAATAGAGTTTTAAGTAGACAGTCATTTTGTGTAAATTCACAAAGGTGGGATTTGTGATTTCAGTACACTGAGGCAGCCATGGAATTTATAATTTAATCACAGGATATGGACTAGAGATTGGAGAAGAAAGCAGGAAATAACATGATCCAAATACCGTATTGTATTTTTCTTTTTATTAGTGTGCAGATCCAACAAAAGCCCCTGGGTCTGTTTGACTTGTTCAAGTGTCCACTGTGGAAGGTAGGTGACATATTTATTCTCATTATCCTTCTTGCTTTTGAATATTTGCCTGCAAGCTTTATATCAAAGTGTATTGAGTTGAGTATATTTGATATTTCTGTTAATCATAGCATGCCATTCTTTGTAGCACTTTCCTCCCCAATTGTTGATACAACTGGGGGACATCTAGGGGAAAAATCCTTACCACTCAGAAGAATTAGTTCTGTGATCAAGACTATCTACTAGTAGTAATATTTGGTTGGAAAAATGAAGCAAGGGAACTTTAAAATATTGAAGGAAAAGTTCATTTAATGGTTGTTTTTAAAAGCCTTTTAGTAGGGTAAGGTTTAAACCCACTTCAGAGTAGAATGTATTTGAGCCCTGCATTTTCATTACTCGACATCACCAGTTATCAATATGTAGCCAAGTTTGTTTAACCTGTTACCTGTCCTGACTCCACCGTTATTGACTTTTGGATTAAATCCCAGATACATTTTTCTGGAGGGAAAATGTGTGTGTTTGTGTGTGTGTGTGTGTGTGTGTGTGTGTGTGTGTGTGTGTGTGTTGTGCCAAATGTCTCATGGTTCCATGAAAATATTTTGCCTTCTTAGGCTGGGGATGTAGCTTAGTTGGTAGAATGTTTTTCTAGCATGTATGAAGCCCTGGGTTTAATTGCCAGCATTGCATAAAACTAGTATGGTATCTTATGCTTGTGTTCCCTGCTCTTGGGAGATAGAGGCAGGAGGATCAGATGTTCAAGATCATCCCTTGGCTATATAGCGAGTTTGAGACCAGCCTGGGCTAAATGAGACCTTGTCTCAAAACAGCCAGGGGCTGGAGAGATGGCTCAGCAGTTAAGAGCACTGACTGCTCTTGCAGAGGACCTGGGTTCTGTTTCCAGCACCTACATGATAGCTAACAACTTCCTGTAACTCCAGTTCCAGGGGATCTGATGCCTTCCTCTGACCTCTAGGCATTGCATGACATAGGTGCACTTACATGCAGGCAAAGCATTCATACACAGAAAATAAAAATAATTAAAAAAAAAACCCAGAAATGTGGGGCTGGAGAGATGGCTCAGTAGTGAAGAGCACTGACTGCTCTTGCAGAGGACCCGGGTTCGATTCCCAGCACCCACATGGCAGCTACAAACTGTCTTTAACTCCAGTTCCAGGGGAATCCAAAGCCCTCATCTGACCTTATCGGCACTGCACAATACGGGTGCACTCACATACGTGCAGGCAATATACTCATACACATAAAATAAAAATAATAAAATATTTTTTAAAACAGAAATGTTTTGCTTTCCATGTAGATTCAGTTTTAGTCTTGAGCATTTCTTTCCAGTTTTTGGCTTCAAAATGGTATTACTTACTACTTCTAACATAAACGCGAGTATATTTTTGCTGTTCTTTTAGCTTTAGAAAGCTTCTTCTTTGAGAGTTGGACATGGTGGTTCATGCTTATAATTCTAGCACTTGGGAACTGAGGCAGGAGGATTACTATAAGTTCAGCCTGGGTGAATTCCAGAATAGCTTGAGCTAAAGAATGAGCTCTTATCGCAACAAAACAAAACAAAAACAACAACAAAGGAGGAGGAAGAGGAGGAGGAGGAGGAAGGGGAGAAGGCAGAGGAGGGAGGAGGTTGAGGAGAGGGAGGAGGCCTGCTTTGAGTTTATTTTACAGGTTAGTTACTTAGCAGCAAGGTGATAGGACATCATACTAAATCAAGTAGGGTTAAAGTCTGTATTGTATTTATCTGGAAAATTTATCCATTGTTTTAATTCTCACTCATGAAGAAAGCATCTTTGTTGTTCTGTTAACTTGTGTTCTTTTGTACCTTGAGTCCTAGAATTGAGTATTCTTTTCATATATACTTAGTTCTGGAAGATGTTAACAGGTTTTTTTGGGGTTTTTTTGGTCTTTTTGAGACAGGGTCTCCCTGTAGTCCCAGCTGGCCTGGAACTCACTATGTAGACTAGGCTGGCCTTGAACTCAGAGATCCACCTGCATCTGCCTCCAGAGTGCTGGGACCAAAGGCATGCGCCACCACACCTAGCTGTTTACAGTGTATCTTAATGAACTTGAAAATATTTCATACAGATAAGTTTTTTTTTTTTTAAAGAAAAGTAGAAACACTTAAGTTCCACACTTGAAGAGTCAGATTCTTCTAGATTTTGAGAGGAGAAATTATAATGTAATAAGATTTATGTAGTTTTGTCTTCCAGGTGTCTCATAGTGCTCTATGACCTGAATATTGAAAGTCATAAGCTAGTGAAAAAATCTGAAAAGAAAATTTTGGGGGAGTCTTTTTTGAGACAGGGTCTCCCTGTAGCCACAACTGGTCTGGCACTCACTATGTAGACCAGGCTGACCACTCTCACAGAGATTCACTTACCTCTCTGTCTCCCTAGTGCTGGGATTAAAGGCATGCACCACCACACCCGGCTGAAAATATTTTAGAAAAAAATATTGGAACGATTAATGTTCTTAATAGCAAGCAACAAATGATTCCTTAGGTAGAGTTTTGGAAAAATAAGTTGAAAAATTTCTAGATTCTGCAGGTAAATTCTTTCTAATTGCAGGCAAGTTAGAAATTTGACAGACAAGAAAAGTATAAGGTTATGTAGATGAAACATAATTAAGAGCATCCTGAATTTGATCTCTATTTCTCTTAGATAATTCTAGGTGTTGATTACCAAATATACTGATTTTTCAATAATTTGAGGCTTACACAGAAACTATAAATTGAATATTCTGCCAATTTAATGTTTTAGGGAATATGATTTATCGGTAGCGTATTTTACACATTTTGTTGGACTTATTGACACTATTCTACTTTTTTTTCAAATTCTTGAGATTGTTTTTAGGATCTGTGACATATATGGTGAAATAGATTCCTTCTTGTACAGTCTTCAGAAGTTAAAACCCAGAGTCTGGAAAGATGGCTCAGCAGTTAAGATTACATGCTGCTCTTGCAGAGGACCTCTGTTCAGTTTCCAGCACCCATGCTGGGTAGTTCACAACCACCTGTAACTCTAACTCTAGAGGATCTCACATCTTTGGTCCCCAAGAGCATCTGCATTCACTTACACATACCCACTTAGAGGATACACATATCTACATAGTTACAAAATAATAAAAAGAAATCTTAAAAAGAAATCCAAAGCTAGATGAGGGAAATACTTATTTTATGTAAGTTAGTTTATATAACTGTTAATTTCTGATTAATGCATTTGGGTATTAGCGAAAACATTGTTAATGTCACCCATCAATAATTAAAACTTTCATCACTTACATTAAAGGAACATTTTATTTTGCTATTTTCTTTTATCAGATTTTCAGGTTAGCATACAAAGTGGTTTCATTGTGACATCTTCATATATAAATGTCATTATCCTTTGTTCTCAATCATGTAGGAACAATGGAAACATAGTATATTTAGAAACTATGATTGTAATTAAAGATCTTTTTGTTTACTATTTAAGATTATCAGTTTCAAACCCCTGAATATGGTAATATCCTTACAAATATTATTGTTCAGCATTTTTATTTGATTATGAAGGAACCTCCTCATTACCATTCTTTTTCGTGATGTGTGCTTTAAGAACAGAAAAGGTGGTTACTGAAATTATATGATGGCTTAGAGTTTACCTTTTCAGTTAAATAGCAAGTATTTCTTAACATGTTATCTCAAAGCATGTGTTTCATGTGCTGACTTTGCAGTCATTCATTTTGAGTCATGGGTTGTTTAGTTTAACACCTAAAAATCCATATGATACTGAGAAAGGTTAGTAACTTACTGCTCTTGTAAGGCCAGTGTGTGTCAAAGTTTTTGAAGCAGGCTAACTTCTTCCCTTACTTGTTATTTTAAAATTATAATAGTCCACTTATGGAGACAGAGGACCCATGTTTTTAAAGTACAGTGAAAAAAAATAACAAAAGAAAAAAAATGATTAAATTCTGAGTTGAGGTTCATAGGTCCAGTTTTCCTGGGGTGTGGAGGCTGGACTTAAGTTGACTACTTTACCACAGCGCTCCTACCTTCCCCAAGGTAAGTGCTGCTCCTCCTGTAATTACTGTGCCTTATGATGAAATTGTCAGTCTGTTTATTTTGGTGCCATTTTTGTTTTGACTGAGTTTTTAAAGAGGTCCTGATTTCTGTAGAGTGGCTGTTTTCTAGGAACTAGGATGTTTTGTGTTGGAATGGTTTTCACAGTAGTAGTCAGGGACAGCATTACATAGTCTTTATATAAAAGTGTAGATGAATTTGTGTGTATACCATGTGCATACGAATACTTTGATTTCACTTTCCCTGCTGTAATAAAATGATTTATTAAGGCTAGCAAGTTGGCTCAGCAGGTAAAGGCACCTGCCGCCAAGTCTGATGACCTGAGTTTAGTCCCTGGGACCCACATGGTAGAGGGAGGGAACCAACTTTGATGGGTCTCTAGTCTCTATGTATGTGCTGAGCCATGGATATTCTCCCTCATATTTATTTATTAGATAAATAAATGTAGTGAAAATGGTTTATTAAACTTGAAATGGAAAGTTATTAAACCTGTATGAACATACCCAACCACTGATAAATTTGTGTTTTGTTTGGATTGTTTTTAAACAGATGCATTTCCGTATGCATATTGCTGACCAGGATTCAGAGAAAAGATCTGAAGCCATATCCATGAAAAGTCAGTGTTTCTGACTTCATTTTAGATGCGATGCCAACATATGGCCCTGTGAAAGGTGGTTGATTAATTTAGTGCATAGAGTTTATTTTTGATAACTCAAGCTGGGTGTTAGCAATCTAAGAAAAACTATAAAAAGCTACAGGGAAAGCATTAGTATGGAAGTTAATAAGTGATCCTATCAATAGCATTGAAATTAATTTGCATAGATAAGCCTTTCCTTGCCTGGCCCTAATCTAGTGTGTAATTGGAAGTTGACTATAGTATTAAATTACAAAATTGAGTATACTCTAAGTATTTAGCTTAATATACCATCAGATGATTAACATTTTTATGAGAGAGTTTCATTTTAATTTGATTAACAGTTTTATCATCTCTTACTACTTTGATTTCCAAAGAAATATTTAAAGTAAAATTTTCACTTGGTTTTATAAGGTATGTGAATGGCCATGCAAAAAAACATTATGAAGATGCACAGATACCCTTAACCAACCATAAGAAATCAGAAAAGCAAGAGAAAGCTCAGCACACAGTGTGTATGGATTGCAGTAGCTACAGCACATACTGGTAAGTTAATATTTTGTAGAAATGGTATTGTGTGCACAAATGTATTCTTAACAAATTTAAACTTCATTTTTTCGGGGCTGGAGAGATGGCTCAGTAGTTAAAAGCACTGGCTGTTCTTGCAGACTCGGGTTCAGTTCCCAGCACCCACATGGCAGCTAACAACTGTCCATAACTGCAATTCTAGAGGATCCAATGGCCTCTTCTGTCCTCTCTGGGCATTGCATAACACAGGTGCACTCACATACATGCAGGCAATACACGAATACACATAGAATATAATAAATAAAATATATTTTTAAAAAAGATCATTTTGATAATCTTCCTTATCTCCTTGTGGTTGTATGCTCTTCTACTTCCTGAGAGATAAATGTAAGAACTTGGTGTTACCATTTCAGCATTTCAAGATTGATTGATTGATTGATTGATTGATTGATTGATTGATTGATTTATTTATTTATTTATTTATTTATTTATTTATTTATATTTGTCTTTTTGAAGCAGGGTCTCTCTGTAGCCCCAGCTGTCCTGGAACTCACTGTGTAGACCAGGCTGGCCTTGAACTCACAGAGATCCGCCTGCCTCTGCCTCCCAAGTGCTGGGACTACAGGGATGCGCCACTATGCCTGGCTTTATTTATTTTATTTTTTTAAAGTATCTCATCCTTTAAGAAGAGGCTGGAGATAGCTATGCCAGGTGGTGTATATCTATAGTCCTAGCACTCAGCAGACTGAAGCAGGATATAAGTTGGAGGTCATCATGGGCTACATAGTGAGACCTTGTCTCCAATATATATATTAGAAGCCTTGTTGTCTCCTTGTATTACCATGCTCATGTCCATTTCATGTAAATGATAGTAAAGTAGTATCTATTTTTGTGACTACTTAGAATGGGATATTTAGGTTAAAAACAATGTTTAACTATTCGTTATCCATTTAGTATCTGCAGAGAAGTATAATGTGCTGTTTTAACTTTGTAAAGCAAGTTTATTTCCTTGATCATAAATTATGAACAATTCTTGTTTTAATCAGCTTACCCTTAGTTCTAAAGTTTGCTGACACTGGAATTGGGGGGGCGGCACATTTGAAAGAGCCTTTGGAATTATTTATTATTTTATTTTTTTACAAAGTTTTTTTTATGTCACATGAAGGCATTACTGAGTAGAAATTGGGATTTAAAGTTCAAATATCACTGTTCATTTGTTGCAGAGGAGGAGATTCAGCCAGGGCCCTGCTAGCTGGCTCCTATCTTAGCCTCCTGAGTGCTAGGTATGTGCTATTTTAAGGGCTTAAGTCATTCAGACAACTACTGTTTTAGTAATCCTTTACTTATTGTGTTCAGACCTGGAACAGAGAGCAGCTAGAGTGAAAGATTTTAGTAAAAATGAAAAATGGACTAGAGAGATGACTCAGTGGTTAAGAGCACTGGCTGCTCTTGTGGAGGACCCAAGTTTGATTCCCAGCATGACATGGTGGCTAACAGCCATCCATAACTCCAGTTCCAGGGGATCCAACACTTTCTTCTGACCTCCTCAGGTACTGCATAACATGGGCGCACTTACATACATGCAGACAATACACTCATACACGTAAAAGAAAAATAATAAAATACTTTAAAGAAAAAAGAGCTTTCTGAGATTTTCACACAAGGGTGCCTACTGTATTGTTGCTTGTTGCTGTGGAATACTCCTTTCTAAAAAGCTAAGTATTAACCGAGCTGCTCCAGGTGTTTGCACCCAGGCCTTGTGCATGCCAAACCACATCCTAGCCCTCCATTAACCTCCCCTTTCCCTTAGGAAATTTTATACTAGAATATCACAGCTTCTTGATTTATAGAAACATGTTTTCGTCTGTTTATAAGTATTTCTTGCTTTAGAGACAGCAGAAATTAAGGTCATTCTTAAAAATATTTGTATCTCACAATTGTAGTCATAGGTCATACATGGACCAGGGACTGACAGCATCTGTATTTGATATTCAGTAGCAGTGTGCATGAAATGCTCAAAATGGAGCTTTGGAAATAGAGTTAAACCTCTCTGTGCTAGAAAGAATTTGCCATTGGTTTTCTTGCTGTTGGTAAAATTCTGAGGAAATAACTCGTTGAGGAAGTTTTAAGCATCTTCATAGAATTATTCTCACAGGGCTCTGTAAAAAATATGTATATATTTTAATGGCTTTGCATTTTTGTTAACTAGAAGATAGAATTTAATTTGTTTTACGCTGACATAGTATACCAAAGTAGATCTCTTTTCATGGCTGAATTGGATTAGTTAGAAAATCTTGAACTTTGGGGGAAAATATACTGTGGCAGAAACTCCTTGGCCACTTGCCAGTCTTTTGTGTGAAGTTACACAGAGCTGCAAGTGTGTGGATGCCCAGAGCCTTTGCAGTACAAGAAGGGAGCTGCAGGTGGAGGGTTATATTGGAGCCTCATTTTTTGGCTTGGGAACAAAATGCCAGGAAATCACTCTGCAACATGATGCTAGCTTCCTAAACACCCTAAAGGAATTGGTGATTGTTGTGAGCTCAAGAAGCTGTCATTTAAATTAATATTTTCACACTATAAAATGTGTCCTGGGACTGGAGAGATGGCTCAGCAGTTAAGAGCACTGACTGCTCTTGCAGAAGATCTGGATTCGATTCCCAGCATCCACATGACGGCTTTGAACCGTCCTTAACTCCAGTTCCAGGGGATTCCGAAGCCCTCTTCTGACCTCTGCGGCATTGCATGACATGGGTGCACTCACATACGTGCAGTCAATACATGTATATACATAAAATAAAAACAATAAATAAAAAATAAATAAAAATAAAATCTCCTGATTCAGAGATGGAGGAAAATGTCTAAAAAATGTACTTGTTACCTGGGAAGTACATTTTTCCCCAGAATGGGAAGTCACAGCTTTTTGGTTTTGGAAGATTGTGTATATGAATGAACAAGCTTTTGATGCCAATATGTAAAAAGCTTTAAGTTTCAAGGATTGGGCTTCTTCATTTCCAGCACCATTATGTTTTAGGTCATATGTTATTCAGAATTGTAGAGACATGGCAAAATATCCACCTAAGCCATTTTGAAAGCCTGACAAATATTAAAACATCATGAATTTAACATGTTTAATGTGTATATATATATTTAAAGTGCTTTAAAATTATGGAAATAAGAATTTTGCAACCAGACACAATTCATATCTTCAACATCTGTTTTTTGGTCTTTTTGAAACAGGGTCTCCCTGTAGCTCCAGCTGGCCTGGAACTCTCTGTGTAGATCAGGCTGGCCTGGAACTCACAGAGATCCACCTGTCTCTCTCTCCCTAGTGCTGGGATTAAAGGCGTGCGCCATGCTTGGCTAGCTTCAACATCTTCGCATTGCTTGAATCAATAAATGATTTTTGCCTTTCCTAAGAAGCAAGCAGAAATTTCTCTGTGTAGGGAGTATTTGTGTTATTTCTCAATGTAGTTTAGTAATTTTACATTAACTTAGGAGTTTCCTTAGACATCAGTTTCTAATGGTTAGACAGAATGATTGGGTTCGAAAATAAAAATGTTTGTATGTTTGTATTTTGGCTTTAGCTCCTCCCCCATTTGCCTGTCCCTTAATACTGGGGATTCAACTCAGGACCTTGGACATGCTAATTAAATACTCTACTACTGAACTGTATTTCAGCTCTTTTTCTTCTTTTTTTCTTAAATTTGAGACAAGGTCTTGCTAAAATATCTAGGCTGCTCTTGAACTTGCTGTATAGCCCAGCCCTTAAACTCTTGCAAGCTAGGATTACAGGTGTGAGCCACCACACTGGGAGCCCCCATTCCCACCTCTTTATGGTGTGCTCTGTGCTGTAAATGTTCCTAGGCTAGAGTTGTTTTGGAGTGTATATGTTTATGTGTGTGCACATGCATGTGGAGATCATAGGTCATCTTCAGGTGTCATTCCTTAGGTGCTATCCACCTTGTTCTTTTGAGACAGAGTCTCTCATTGGAACTTGGAACTCACCAATTAGGCTAGGCTGGCTGACCAGAGAGCCCCAGGGATCCTCCTGTCTGCCTCTCCAGAGCTTTGAGTGTAAGTATATTCTGCTTCACCCAGGTTTTTATGTGGCTGTTGGGGATTGAACTCAGGTCCTCAGGCTGTGTGTCAAGTACTTTACCAACTGAGCTATTTCTCCAGCCCCTGCTTACTGTTTTTACCAAGAATCCTGTTCTGTCCTTTCTTTGTATATGAAATTATCACGGCATATTTCCTTTTCCTTCTAGCTCCAGTTACAGCTGCATATAATCTCTCCTGAATTTATAACTCTTGGGATACTTGTAATTTCCTGCTACATGTTAGTAATTTTTATATGTTCTTGGAGACTACAGAAACCATATATCTTAGATCTTTGTATTCCCCCCCCCCCCTTTATCTCATGCATATTAGGCGACTTACGTTTGAAAGATTAATGGCTGGGGTTATATAGCTCAGTAGTAAAGGGCTTGCCTAACATGTGCTAGGCCCTGGGTTCAATCTCCAATATTTAGGAAAAAAGAGATTTTGTTAACTATCTTTCCAAAAGGGGGAAGGTTGCACCAAATCTGTAATGGTTGTCCTTTGATCATCTGAGAGGACTGAAGAACCACATGACGTTTTTTTCCTCAGACAACTTAGTAAATTTCTTTCCCTCTGAAGATAGGCACTCTTTATAGGCAGCTCCTCTTAATTCTGATATAGGCAGAGTATCCAAAGAGGAAGCACATACTGTAAAGGTTGTGATTTGGCACATGCCTACTCCTTGAGAAAGACTGATTAGCATGAGTTAGATAAATGAAGATTGAAAAAAAATCGAAAACCTTCCTAATAATTTCATATATACGCTAGTATTCAGTTT
Source organism: Nannospalax galili (assembly GCF_000622305.1). Taxonomy (NCBI): domain Eukaryota; kingdom Metazoa; phylum Chordata; class Mammalia; order Rodentia; family Spalacidae; genus Nannospalax; species Nannospalax galili. The sequence continues at coordinate 490,407 of NW_008355644.1, read as the reverse complement.
ATTGTTTGTTGAGTAATGTATCTCTCCTCCCAACCTGTTCCTGCCTCTAACCAATATAAATCGAATTAGATATGGTATATATTGTGATTGAAAGGAGTACAAATTAAAATGAGAAACTTTTATGTATAGACATTTGAAGGTGAACTCTATGAGTTCAAGACCAGCTTGGTTTACATAGTGATTTCCAGGTCAGCCAGTGCTACATGATAGACTTTATCTCAAAAAACCTAACAAACAAAAATTGAAAAGAAAAATTTTTTTATTAATTGTTCATATTTCTTTCCTCTGTCCCCCCCCCCCCCAACCTTTTTTTAAAGGCAGGACCTTGCTATGTTACCTAAGCTAACCTCAAACGCATGGCTTTAGTTCTGAGTGTAGGGTTAGGGATCACGCTCCCCTTTCTACTCTCCTCTCTTTTCTTTTTCTTCCCCCCCTTGTAAGAGATGGGGGTGGGGAGTCTTACCTTGTTGTTAGGTTGACCTGGAATTCCTGGGTTCAAGTAGTCCTCCTGAGTAGATGAAACTATAAATTGTCAGTGTTTTGTTTTTTTGTCTTTTTGAGACCTGTTCTTCCTGTAGCCCCAGCTGGCCTGGAACTCACTCTGTAGACCGGGCTGGCCTTGAACTCACGAAGATCTACCTGCCTTTGCCTCCCAAGTGCTGGGATTAAAGGAATGGGCCACCAAGCCCCACAAATTGTCAGTGTCTTAAAAAAAAAATGGAAAACAAAGTTTTATTTTAAAGCTTTTTGAAGTTTAGAAAGAAATTTTCTAACAGAGGTAGTCCAATACCATGAAAAACATCTTCAATAAGATGCTGGTCTACTTTAACACAAGACATGTTCTCTGCACATGTAGAAAATTGAGGCCAATACATCAGAATTTAATAAAAACAATTTAAGTATACACTTGATTTCTAAAGATAATCTTTTTCATTTTAACTTTACAAATTTGAAACATGAAGTCATTACAATGTCAGCTTGCTTTTTCTTCAGTATTTGTTATTTATAATGAAGCAAGTAGTTATATTTGTCTGTAAATAACAAAATGCTATAGACTTGAATAAAAGGAATTTAAATCTTAGGAAATCTTCTACTGTTCCTTTTGGGAAGGTTTTTTTTTTTTGTTGTTGTTGTTGTTGTCTTTTTGAGACAGGGTCTCCTTATAGCCCCAAGCTGTCCTGGAACTCACTATGTAGACCAGGCTGGCCTCGAACTCACAAAGATCCACCTGCCAATGCCTCCCAAGTACTGGGATTAAAGGTGTGTGCCACCATGCCTGGCTTTTTTTTTTTTTTTTTTTAAATAAAAGATATTTCCTTTCATGGTTCTGTCCATGCTTGCTATGTAAAGTTAACCTCATAGATTGTACATTATCAGAGCCAGGATCATTTGTATGGTGAGTCCTTCTTGTTTCAGATGCATAAAGAATGGTTTGATTAGGTATATTTTCTCATATAATTGGGTATAATTCTTATCAAGGATTTGGTGGTGGGGCTGGAGACATGGCTCAGTGGTTAAGAACACTGGCTGTTCTTGCAGAAGACCCAGGTTCGAATCCCAGCACCTACGTGGCAGCTAACAATTGTCTGTAACTTCAGTTCCTGGGAATCTGACAGCCTCTGCTGTCTTTCGAGGGCATTTTATGACACGTGTGCACTTACCTACATGTAGGCAATACATGCATACACATAAAATAAAAATAATAAATAAAATATTTTTTTTTAAAAAAGAATTTGGTGGTGAAGCATTATGGCTCGGGGAACTTCCATAATGCTATCAACAGCAATGGGAACAAAAAAGGAAAACCTTAGAATA
>NW_008355644.1:485203-488562 GCF_000622305.1 Nannospalax galili | reverse complement strand
TTATGGCTCGGGTAACTTCCATAATGCTATCAACAGCAATGGGAACAAAAAAGGAAAACCTTAGAATACTAAAGAGGTAGATATTTTTCTGTTTTAGGTATATGTTATTCAGTACAGTAGCAATCGAGCAGTTGATGTCAGTAGTGTAGCTGAGAAACTGAATATTATTAATATGATTTAAATAGGCATAAGGCATAAGTTTTATGAAACTTCAAAACTTTAAGCAGAATTCAGATAGATCTCTAGAAAGAAAGTAAGCCAATTTCAAAATAAAATAATTTTATTAAAAGTACATGCAAAAATCTGTACCCTAAAAACTAACCCAGTAAGCTATTTTAAAAGTTACATACTTACTAGAGTGAATTTCACCTGAAATCAGCCAACATACTCATGCATAAGTTTTATGAAACTTCAAAACTTTAAGCAGAATTCAGATAGATCTCTAGAAAGAAAGTAAGCCAATTTCAAAATAAAATAATTTTATTAAAAGTACATGCAAAAATCTGTACCCTAAAAACTAACCCAGTAAGCTATTTTAAAAGTTACATACTTACTAGAGTGAATTTCACCTGAAATCAGCCAACATACTCATGATGAAAAGAAACCCCAGATTATTTTATCATTAAAAGCATAAATATATTTTATAAAACAGAAAGCAAGTATCATACACAAAATGATGAAATGCTGGAAGCATTTCCATTAAGACAGAAACAATCCTATGCATGATTGTCACTATTATTAAACATTATTTTGGCAACTCTAGCCATCACAGTAAGATAGTCAGTGAAATAATTTGTATAAGTATTAGAAACAAAACTGAATTCTATGATCAAATGCCCAGAAAATTGTGGGAAACTCTAGTGGAAAACAACTACTATATTAGTAGGAAATTTTGGAAAGCTGATATGTAACATAAAAACCAAGAGCTATCTGGGCGGGCGTGGTGGTGCCTTTAATCCCAGCTCTCAGGAGACAGGCAGGCAGATCTCTGTGAGTTCAAGGCCACCCTGGTCTACATAGTGAGCTCCAGGACAGCTGGGGCTACAGGGAGACCCTGCCTCAAAAAGACAAAACAACAACAACAAAAACCCCAGAAAACAAAGACACACACACACACACACACACACACACACACACACACTTATTTGGGACAGAGTCTGGCCTCCATGATAGTTCTCAAATATAACATAAACTGCACCCCAAAATATGTGACTATCAGATATGTTGCTTTTACTCAAATACTCATTGAAAATCTGTTATGTGCTGGAAGCCTAGTTTTAGTGCTGTGTCTCCAAAATAATGACTGTATTGACAATATTGGAAGAAAATTGAACTTTCATTAAAACATTTTGTTTGGGGAGAAATGCTTCAGCAAATATTTAACACTTCCATTACCCATGGTCTATAGGTCTAATGCTGCTGCATGGGCTGCAGGTCTCCTGTATCGGTTTCAACTATGGTGTCTTATTCCATTATCATTATAACTTTTTGAGGCATCAGTCTAGTTTTATGTATTTTACTTAGTGTGCCAAATAGATTCACATTTTAAACATTTTGTAAAACCAACAACTCTACAAGTAATAATGTAAATGCTGAATAAGAAAATGGTAAACTGACATCCTTTCCCATCAGAGATCATTAAATATATGAAGTAAAATCAAATAAATCCTAAGGAATGAATGCAGTGAAAATTTGCTTTATGTTTGTTGTTTACTAGAGCAAGCAGAATGTGAAATACCAAGCTCCAACGTTATACATTTTCTGCCTCCTCAGTTATTTATATATATAAAATCTGTGCTTTTAATGAATTTTTTTTTTCTTTTTTTTTCGGTTTTTTTGAAACAGGGTCTTCCTGAGGCCCCAACTGGCCTGGAACTCGCTATGTAGACCAGGCTGGCCTCAAACTCACAGAGATTACAGGTGTGTGCCTCCACGCCTGGCCTTGCTTCTAATGAAATTTTACCTGTCCGTTGATTCATATGCTTTCAGGCATGGTAGTAAAATCATTTGTACACATTTTGCTCTTAATGGCAGTATGCATATATGGTAATATTGTATGCCTAACTGGAAATTTATTAATTTTTAACTTAAATTTAAAATGGTTTTTTTGGTGGTTATTTTAAAAAATTCTTTTTGGCATTGCTGTGGATTGAACTCTGAATGCTAAGCACAAGAATCCTACCACCAAGCTTTAGCCACAGCCCTAAAACTTAAGACTAGCTCAAGGATTTTGGGTTTGGGATGAATCTCTACATAGTCCAGACACTAGTGTTGCTTGTCTCACGGGTTAGAAGCCAGGAAAGATGACAGTCTTTTTCATTTCCCTTTTTAATAACCCATTTCTTTTATCCTTTTTCTTTTTTGTTTTTTTTTTGAGACTGGGTCTTTGTGTAGCCACAGCTGGTCTGGAACTCACTATATAGATCAGGCTGACCTTCATCTCACAGACAGCCACCTGCCTGTGCCACCACACCTTTGGAAGTCAGAAAAGGACATTGGCTATCCTGGAGTTAGAATTCTAGGTGGTTGTAAACAACCTAATGTAGGTGCAGGGAACTGAATTCGGGTCGCCAATATCTTTCTAGATATTTTTTTCTTTTTAATGTCCAATTTATTTGATTTTTCTTTTCCAATTTATTTAGTTTTTCTTAGTTTTCTGTCTTTTCTACTGTTTTCTACTAAATAAATGAGCCTTTCTCCTTAGCTAGCAAGTAGTCTATTAGAAGTAGAGCTCTTCTTGGGGAGTCATTGAAAATCACTAAATGGAAACTCACTTAAGTATAAATTTAAAAGCTTAACAGTTGGCCCCATAACTTAGTTTCTGACTTCTGTGTATTTGAAGAGATGCCAAGATGTTCTCCCAGCCAAGACTAATCAAGTTATCTGAACACTAATTATGAAATTTTGCCTGCTATTTGATACATGCATTTTCAGTGCATGTTAGTAAAAGTTTTAAACATTAATATTGGTGGGATAGTTTCTATTTTGAAAGCAATGCCTCTTGTAAAAATTAAGACAGAGGGGCAACATTTAAATTATCATTTTTTTCTCACCCCCTTTTTTGTTGCTGTGGTTTTGGCTTGGGCCAAGGGAGGGAAAAACAAATCAAGATGGGGGCATAGGCCGCTGGAAAGGAGTGCCCTGTGAGGTTCATGGTTACACAAAGGAAGAAAACTGACATTTATTGATACTCTTTCATATAATGTGAAAAATTCAGGCATATAAAAGTTTTATCCTAAAAAGTGTTCTTGTTAGTGACTGTAAGAGTGTTTGGACTTTGTTCTTAAATGACAGTTGTAAAAACTTATGTTTTTAAGCTAGTGGGAAAAGTCCAGTCAAAATAAAATTTAGTTCTTTAT
>NW_008355644.1:461619-484787 GCF_000622305.1 Nannospalax galili | reverse complement strand
TTTTTAAAAAGATTTTTTATTTATTTCTATTTTATGTGTATGGGTTTATTGCCTGCATGTATGTAAGTGCATCTCCTGTGCACCTGGTACCAACAGAAGCCAGAAGAGGGCATTAGGTCCATTGGAACTGGAGTTAAGGATGAGTGTTTTTCACCCTGTGGGTGCTGAAACTGAACTCCAGTTCTCTGGAAAAGCAGTAAGTGCCCTTAACCACTAAACTATCTCTCTAGGTCCCACTCAACCCCTTTTAAAATTAAACTTTTTAGAAAAGATTATTATTGTGTGTGGGGTCAGGTGTGGATGCATGCATGCCAGGACACATATGTAGAAGTCAGAGGACAACTTGCAGGAGTTGGTTCTCTCCTTCTACCGTGTAGGTGGGGATTGAATACAGGTCGTCAGCTGTGGTGGCAAGTGCCCTTACCCACTCAGCCATCCTGCTGGACCAAATTTAGTTATTTATAGTTTATAGTTAATATAGAATTATAGAACAGGTATATCTTAGCTGCCCTAAATTACCAGTGCTATATAACAGAGAAATGATTTTAACTTTTCCAGTAGCTACTTATGAAAGCAAAAAGACAGCATTCACCATTGTAACCAGAATATTTCCATGTAAACGTATAATCAATAAAAATTCATTACTAGAGCAGTTGGTTTGATTTGGAAGCAAAAACTTATCAGTTACAAAACATCTGTTAAGTAAATAGATGAGCTCTTGTACTAGCTCCCCAAAATGAAATTCCAATGGGCATTATATAAAACTAAAACTCAAGTCTGAGTTTATCTGTATCAATAAAGCATTCTTCATATTTTTCTCTTAGATTTTGCAGTCAATTTACATAATGCTATTATAATTTAAATGTATACATCTATTATGTTGAAAATGTGTGAAATAATTATTGATTGGTGCTATGAAAAGCTTTGCTTTAAAAATTTTTTTATATTTTTATTTTATGTGTATGAATGTATTGCCTGCATACATGTAAGTGCCTGATGTTGTGCAGTGCCTGCAGAAGTAAGAAGAGGGCATCAGATCCCCCGGAACTGGAGTTATGAACAGTTGTTAGCTGCCGTGTGGGTGTTGGGAATTGAACCCGGGTCCTCTGCAAGAGCAACCAGTGCTCTAACTGCTGAGCCATCTCTCTAGCCCTGAAAAGCTTTGCTTTTAACATAAATTTTTGTATCTATCAAGCTAGGGCATAGATAACCTGTTCTCTTCATGGAACTTTATATTGAGCTTATGTGTCTACACTGTTTTATAGGAAAAACAGTGTAAATTGCACAGAGATTTCTAAAAATTGCTGATTTTATTCTTTGAGTGTTTACTATTAGTATTTCTTTTGTTAGAAAACTATTTTATTTTTGAGGCAGGGTTTTGGTGTAAAGCGTGGGTTGGCCTCCAACTCATGTGCCTCCTTCAACCTCTCAAGTACTGGCATTATGGGCTGGTGCCAACACACCTGGCCTGACAGTGTAGTAAATCTTGGTAAACTCTTCCACAACTCAAGCAGTTAACACTGGCAGAGAATATATGGATATATAGTCATTAAATTAATGCTCTTCTTTTAATTTTAATAGTTCCCATGCTTGTCATGACTCATAACATTTGTAGAGTATGTTGAATAATTTTAATTATTGCCTTCATGATATAATTGGTCTCAGAGCATAAATACTTGATGTATATCATAGTGGAACAAAATAAAAGGTAAATAATTGCAACAAATCCATATTTTTGATTGAACATTATCTTGTAGAAATTTTTCATATCTAGCTGAAAATGACAAATGTAAAAAAACTAAAAAATACTTAAAACATGAATTTGATATATGTTAAAAATTAAAAAAACACTTAAAACATGAATTTGATATATTTTACTTTTGCAGTGCTGAGGACCACACAGGCTAGGCAAACACTGTACTACTGAGCTATATCCCTGAGATCAGCTTTTTTATTTTTAATTATTTTATTTATTATTTTTATTTTATGTTTATGTGTGTATTGCCTGCATGTAGGTAAGTGCACCCATGTCGTGCAATGCCTACGGAGGACAGAAAAGGCTATCAGATCTCCTGGAACTAGAGTTATGGACAGTTGTTAAGAGATCAGCTTTTTTTAAGATTGCAAATAAATGAAAGTATTTCTTTGTAAAATTGGAAGCCATTTGAGACACAACATATTCACGTATTAGTTTGACAGTTATCTCTTACCTTAAATTCTAGTTAGCTTTCTGTTGCTGTAATGAAACACAGACCAAAAAACTTGGGAAGAAAGGGTTTGTTTTTTTATTTTTAATTTTTTAATTTTTTGTGTGTATATGAGTGTATTGCCTGCATGTGTCCAAGTGCACTCATGGCAGGTAGTGCCCGTGGAGTTCAGAAGAGGGCATCAGATCCCCTGGAACTGGAGTTACGAATAGTTGTTAGCCACCATGTGGGTTCTGGGAATCGAACCCAGGTCTTCTGCAAGACCAGCAAATGCTATTAACTGCAGAGACATCTCTCCAGCCCTGATTTATTTTTTCTTAATCTTCCAAGTGACAGTCCTTCACTGAGGGAACTCAAGGCAGGAATCTGGAGGCAGGAACTGAAGCAGAGACCATGGAGGAACACTGCTTACTGACTTGCTTCTCTAGCCCATACTCAAATTGCTTTAAAATTAAAAAAAAAAAATTTATGAATATTTTTGCCTGCATGTATGTAAATGCACCATGTGCTTGCAATCCCTGTGGAGGCCAGAAGAGGGCATCCGATCCCCTGGAACTGGAGTTATGGATGGTTGTTAGCTACCATGTGGGTTCTGGGATCTGAACCTCGATCCTCTCCAAGAGCAGCCAATACTCTTAACAGCTCAGCCATCTCTCCAGCCCCAGCTTTTCTTTCTTATACAACCCGGGTGCCACCTGCCCATGGTACCACCCATGTAGTGGGCTGGGCCACCCTACATCACTTAACAATGAAGAAAATGCCTTGTAGACATCCCCAGGGACCAGTTTGATGAAGGAAATTCCCCAATTGAGGTTCTCCCTTCCTAGATGTGTCAAGTTGACAAATGATGCTGTTCAGCATACTATGTAAAAACTCATCTAAAGCTGAAAAATAAAAGTACTGGGAATTTTTTAAATACTAACTTTACTGATCTTTAATATTGTTAGAAAGGTCCTTTATTCACTGCTAGTTGGTAGAGGCTCAGTTACAGATCTGTTTTGTGAAATATCCACTTTCATTTTTCTTCATAACTTTAATTTCGTTCACCAAAATATTTAAAATTTTCATCTGTTTGTAAATGGCTTTGTTTCTGGAGTAAGAATCTAGAAGTCATATGGCTTAAATCCTTTAAAAATTGCTAACATGTTTTTGTTTGATATGTAATTTCTTATGTCATAGAATATGACCAATTTCCTGAATTATTTTTTGATCGAAATATAACATGTTAAAAATGCATTCTCTGAAAATTTCTCTTTAATACTGTTTCTTACCTCAAAATTTTTTACAGCTTTAAAACTTTTCTCAGAGCAAACTGCACTTTCATTCTTCATTAAATTTGTGATATATCTTCATTGTTTTTGTTTTTTAATCTCTGCTGGATTCTGTCTTAATAGTGTATCTTCAATTGAATGTCAATTTTTTTTTCATTCTTTGTGTATGTGTGGTGCATGTATGTGTGTGCACATGTGAAGGCGAGGGGTCAGCAACAAATGTCCTTCTCCATTGCTTCTATGTCTTATTATTTTAAGCAGATTTGTGTGTGTGTGTGTGTGTGTGTCTCGGTATGTGCAAGTGAGTGCAATACCCATAGATGCCAGAGGTTGTCAGGTCTCCTGGAGTTGGAGTTACAGGCATTTGTGAGCATCTTGATATAAGTGCTCGGATTTGAATTCTGGTCCTCTAGAAGAACAGTCCATACTCTTTTAACTACTGAACCATTTCTCAGCCCTTGTCTCACTTTTGAGACAAGGTCTCTCATTGAACCTGGAGCTTGCTGTTTCAGCTAGGCTGGCAGCCAGCATTACGTGGATGCTGGGGATTCGAACTCAAGTCCTTGTGCTTGTACAGCAAGCAGTTAACCTACAGAGCCCTCTCCCCAGCCCCTCCATTCTTATTTTTTGAGCTTGGAAAATTAATTACAATGAAGTAGTAATATTTCCATTTACTAATTACAATTTACATAGGCATTCCTGTAACTGGTGCTGTCTGCATAACATGTTGAAGTAAACATATTACATTGCCATACTGTTCTCTAGGAAAATCATTTGACTCTGTTGATACAAACTAGATTGGTGATGTCCTCCTGTGTAATGCTAGAAATGATGCAAACACCTAACCTGTACATTGTATTGCATTCTACGGTGGACTGTGAAATTGTATTTAATAGAAAAAGGTTTATGTGTATTAATGCTTTGAGAATTTAATACAATTGATTTTGATCATATTCACCTCCAACCTCCAGCTCTTCCCAGATCCACCCCCACATCCCTACCCCCAAACTTCAGATCTTTTTTTTTTTAAAAAATAAAATAACCCAGGTGGCTTTAATTTCTGCTGCCCATATACTCCTGGTGTAGGGCCTTCCACTGGAGCAAGGTCAACCTAATATAAACCACATCCTTAAAGAAAACTGACTCTTCCTTCCCCAGAAGCCATCAACTGTCCTGTCCATAGCTCTTCAGTTAGGCGTAAAGGCTCATGAACCCCCTTCCCGACTCCATGTTGACTGGCTTGATCTTATGCAGGACTTGTGCAGGCAATTATGGCTGCTGTGAGTTCATGAGTGTAGCATTTCAGAAAAAGGTTTTACATTGTATCAGATGATCTTTTTTTTTTTTTTTTGGTCTTTTTGAGACAGGGTCTTCCTATAGCCCCAGCTGGCCTGGAACTTGCTATGTAGACCAGGCTGGCCTTCAATTCACAGAGTTCTGCCTGCCTCTGGCTTCCAAATGCTGGAATTAAAGGTATGCACCACCATACCTGGCAAGAAAATCTTACATTAAGGAAACTTTCTAAAAATTCAGTTCCTCTGGTGGTACTTAGCTACATTAGCACAGCTCTAGAGTCTAGAGCAACTTACTTAGTTTGCTGATGAAAGTAGACTAGTTCAGCTGGAGAGAAGAAACAACTTGACCCAATTGAGCCAAACTGGTTAAGAACAGAGCAAAATTATAAATAAGTCTATATTTCAATATATAAAAATGTTACTTTAACAAATGTGATATTATATCCTAGTCTGAATCCATATCATACAAAAATCCCCCCAAATCCCCACAAAACCTGTAAAACTTTAAGAAACAAGTCAGTTATTTAATGTGAAACTAAGTACCCACTTCTGGGGCTGTTAGAGGTTCACTTTTCAGTTACATGTAGTGGCATCTTGCACTTACATCTCATCTAGTAAACCCTAGCAACTGGAGTGATTTTTGTTTTAAACACTTGAGTACTGTTTTGTCAAAACTATGCATAAATTTATGGAAATGAAATGAAATCTTAAGTGAGAAGTAGAGCAGTAATGTAGTACTGGGATACCCAGTGCCTTAAGCCCAGATTTATAAAGACAAAGTAGGCCTTAGCCTGCAACATTTATGCTGAGAGGAACAAAGAATTAAACCTTTTCATTGATTTAATTCCTCTATGCATTTGTCATAAAACTCATAGAGAATTTGTTCTTACAGTGGTGTTTCTATTATAGAAAGAGACAGTTCAGGGTGTAAAAGGTTGCTTTTGTTATTTGTGGAAATGTTAGAAATTGACCCTGGGAACTTGGACTATCTTAGAGAAATCTTCATTGATATCGTGCATGGTCAGTTAGTGAGGGTATGTGTTAAATAATTATCTAAGTGACATTGTAGCTTAAGTCTTTAAATACATTCACTTGAAACCTCACTCCTTCAAATAAATGTCAGAAACCATGTTTTTGCATGTAATTTTAAAAATTGCTTCTCCTTGCCACTTTTTAAAAATTGATTAATTACATACATATGAGATATTTTTTTGAATTATGTTATAGAGTGACCTACTTTTTACTAACTGCCATGCTTTCAGAGTTTTGTTTGCTCAGAAGCTATTTTTTTTGTTTACTAAACAAGTGACTTTATACAAAGCTGCGTTTATTAAAAAAAACAAAAATTTTGTCCTAGCCTGTAAGTTGTTTTTGTTAAAATTGACCTTTGTTAAAATTCCAGGAAAAAAAAAAAAAAGGGATGCTTTTGGACAAGTCAAAGTTTATCGAGTGATTCCTTGTATTATCTGCTATTGACTTGCTAACATGTAAACTATCAATATTTAAAAATAGTATAAACATTTTTCCTCAAAGCTTTAAGACTTTCTTATAAGATGCAAACTAGGGTTTCATACCTTTGTTTATGATGCCCAAGTCATCTGAATTCTATTTAATTAATATTTACAGTGTACATTTTTTAGTTTTTCTATTCAGATATCCTTGTAGGTTCTCTACATTTTAGTCTCTCTCCCAAACTCCCCTTAATTTGGGTTGAGAAGTGTCACTTTTGTTGACACAAAAGCATGACTCTCACCTCAAAGGGGATAAGAGATGGTTTATTCTGGAGCCAAATATGAGTGACCATGGCCTGGGAACATAGATTCAGGTTACCCCAAATTCCATGTTCCAGCATGGTAACAGTTGCCTTACATTTTTATAGTAATAGAACAAAGAAAAGTCATAAATCGAGACACTTTTCAAATACACTGGTGGATACATTCAGTAGGCAGGTCATAGCAAAGTGGGAGGGTTCTTAACTATAGGTCTTAGAGGTTGTATGATGACATTCTTAGCTTTTGGATTGGTGAGACCTGGTGGTCTGCTGTTAATACATTCTAAAAGATTTTTATCTGTTAGTCACAGGATGTTAGATCAGAAACAGAGGTGGGTAAGGAGTGGCTGTTTAGGGGGCTAAAGATGGCTCGAGATAAATGGTAATTAGACTCTGGACTGTAACATTACAAACTCTCCATAGTCTCTGGAGTGATAACCAGTTGTTCAGCCTTGCAGGAAGTTCATTCCAAGGTGCAGGAGTTCTTTTGGGGAACTTTTCTTTCACACCTTAAAGCTTTAGGCATACCAGAAAAGAATGTGAGCTTTTTGGTTCTTGTAGCTTGGTATCAGCTTATTTCATTTTCAAATGAAATACTGAGAGCTTTTAAATAAAAATGTAAAAAGAAGCTATTGCTCATTGTCTGTGTGGCTCTCCAAAAAGGCTCTTTAAAAAAAGCATTCCATTTCAGATTCCAAATGCTCTTTAAACTTACACTGTACTAGCTGCCTACAGAGCCATGTTACTGTCCTGGCAGCACCCAGCCCTTTTAGTGTTTGCATTGCTGTGATTTCCTCAAGCCCTTCATACACATTGATTGATATTTTCCTTGCAGTTATCGCTGTGATGATTTTGTGGTTAATGATACCAAGCTGGGCCTGGTACAGAAAGTGAGAGAACACTTGCAAAATCTGGAAAAGTAAGTAGCAGATCTTGGAAACCGAAAGGGGCTGCAGTGGGGCTGAGGGATCACTGAGTGGGATTTTTGTCTGTGAGTTCCATACCTTCATCATGTTTTTAATGTGAGTGAAACATTGATATGTGATTTTAAAAAAACCTTGAGTTTGTATATCTGAAACTTTGACCATATTTCATTTAGCATCTTATATTCAAGCTCCAAGAACTTAGTTTTTAAATTACTACCTGCGGATTTACAAGCTACTCAATTTACTTAGAATTGGGAATTTTGGTGGTGCAAAGAAGGAGGAAAAAAAGATATTAAGATAATTATAGAGTTATATTTGGCATTAGAAAGTTTCCTTTGAATGCATTAAAGATTTGCTTAGAAAGACTAAGATTTCTGTATTATTTTAAGAGAAATTAGGTTTAAGTGCCATAGTGTATGTTTTGCATCTATACTATGCCATAGGATCCCAGTCTCTCTCTCTCTCTCTCTCTCTCTCTCTCTCTCTCTCTCTCTTTTTTCTGTTGGAGCAGATATGTAACTTGAAATTACAAAGAGCTATGAATGCTTTGTGGTGACTTAATGAAAGAATTTATATAAAGATGTTTTTTGTTAGAGCCAAATTGCTTATTCAGATAAAACTTTGCTGGACCCAGCATTGAAGCCCTAAGTAGAAACACACAGCAATGCCTCTGCAGCCATGGTAGATAGAAGCCTGGCCCTGGAGTGACAGCTGACTTGAGTGAAGTGTGTGTAGTTCATCACAGATCACCCAGATCATCGGGTGCCATCTGCAATTTATTTTGGCAGTTGATATATTGAAAGCATTGTGAAAACATGACATCTAGTGGGGATGTGTGTGTGTGGGGTCCCTTGATGACTTAAAAATAAACTAGTAGAACATTTAAAGATAATATACCAACACTATATGGTGTCTATCTGTTAACCAAAGTCTTCTGTGCATCCTCACTGCCTAAACAGATTATAAAGCTATAAGGGAAGAGTCTAAAATAATTAAAACATTTTGGGTTTCAGGTACTTGTGTCATTTGACTACTTTTTTTCCAAAGTGAATTTAGCTCTTTCATTGGAACTGAGAAAACATGCTCAGTAGGATTAGAGACAGAGGCACCGGAAAAGCTTCTAATGTCACTGAGAAACTGACTTTAAATTTTAATTAAGTCTAAATTTAAATAGCCACATATAGTGAGTGACTACTCTTAGATAGTGTGGTTCTAGAATATTCTACCATTTTGAGAATCACTGAGGATAAAATGTAAAAACTTCTATTTTTAAGCTGGGCATGGTGGCATACGCTTTTGATTCTGGCACTTGGGAGGCAGAGGCAGGTGGATCTCTATGAGTTCCAGGCCAGCCTGGTCTACAGAGTGAGTTCCAGGCTAGCTAGGGCTACAGGGAGACCATGTTTCCAGAAGAGACCACCCCCCCCAAACAAACCCCAAACCCAACCATTTATTTTTAGCAGCCAAGTTCTTATGTAGATTAAACCTCCCAAAATAATATTCACTGTCACTATGTACATGTGTGTAACTTCTTCATTTATAGAATTTGTGAAGGAGTACTTTAATGCTATAATGTATGGAATTAATCCCTGATTAGTTTTGAAGATAGTAATGACTTTCTGATAATTTTAAGCAAAATATTTCTTTTGTCACGAAAAATTTTGAATGATTTATTTTTTTAATTGAATTTTTATATATTTCATATAGAACATCTTAATCATATTTATACCCCCTTTCCCATTGCCCCCACCCCCACCCCCAGTGGAATTCATACATTCTATCATTTGTGTTAAGGCCTATCCTGTCAAGTTAGTGTCCCCATTTGGCCCTCAGTGGAAGTTCATCCACTGAGGTCTAGTCAGCCTATCTAGAGTTTCTCCCTTTAAGGTGATCAGCTCTTTCTCACCCAGTAGTAATCAGTTGCAAATAATTCTTGGACTAAGATTGGGGCCTTCTGTCCATTTCCACAGTTCTGTTCTGGGTTTTGGTCAGCTTGAGTTTGCATGGGACTTGTGCATGCTGACACCATTGCTGTAGGTTCATATGAGAAGAGTCCCCAGAATCTGTAGGATGATTTCTGTTTGTTATGCACATCTACTCTGGTTCTTAGAAAAGTTTTGAATGATTTTTAAGAATTTTTAGTACTGTTTGGATTCATTTTGAAATGTCCTTTTTAGTAGAATTAAATCAGATGAATTTATACATGCCTATATCCTTGTGATTTATTATTCCTAACAGTTAGATCAGCCTACTAAGGCACTTGAGTGAAAGAAACATGGCACCTTTATCCAGATTAACAAAGAAGTAGCCTATATTTGAGACTGACTGTTAAATTTCTGTAAGACCTGGGTTTTCCTTCCATGAGGAATGGATCTTCTCAATTTTGAGAATCAATTAGGCACATAAAGTTGGGGAGTGGGCATGACTTACAGACTCCATGCTGGGAGTAACCTCTGGCTCATCCTTGCTGTGAGGGGCCATGGGGATTTCCAGGGAAATGAACTACTTTGCTTCAGCTCTCTTCAAATACTTGTGGGTCTGACTAGTCACTTGATGACCTCATAAAGCAGCGAGGCCGGGCCCTGAGCTCTAATGTGGAGGACAGCTTGAATTTATCCTTTGGCACTCTGTGTAGCATGTATACATTAATGTCTTTTTGACTGTTTTTATTTTAATAGCTCAGCTTTCACAGCTGACAGACATAGAAAAAGAAAACTGCTGGAAATCTCATCATTAAATAGCAAGTTATTAAAAGTGAATGTAAGTAATTAAAAGTTACTCGTATATAAGAATTAAGATCTAATCACTGTTTTGTTAGAACTCTAACAGTTGTTATTGCTCAATACAGACTTTTATGAATAAGTATCTTGATTTGGAGTGTTTTATAAAGTATTTTGCCACTTATATACAGTGTTTCCTAATAGGACCTAGTGAGTCTGTCAGTTCACTTTAATGCTTAGTCAGTCCTTACCCCATTTCACTTACTCCTAGCTTCTTTCTGATAAAATTCCCTCGTACAGATTCTCTTGGTTTGAACTTTTGGTAAGTGTTGTTTATGAGGGCTTTATTAATATAATTTCACCATGAAAGTATGCATCCTCAGTTTGAAAACCATTCATGAATTTAAAAATCGCAAAATGTTAAAAAAATATTTCAGCAGTATTTTTACCTTGCACTTAACCCTTTGCTGTCATGCTTGTCTTTTCTTTGGGCATGTGCTTAAAGTCTTAAGATTTTGTAGAAGCAGCAGCTAAGGGCCTCTCACCCATCTGAATTACAGGTAGCAATGCTTTGGATTGGATTGGAGGATTCACTTCCTGGTGTATTCAGGGATCTGGGGCATTTGTAGAACTAATCAGATAAACCAAGCCTCAGTTTTCAAGAGAAATTTAGGTAGTATTTTATGGTTCATACCCCATCACTAGGAAAACATATATTAGTCATTTGAGCATGCTTGACAGTTAAAAGTTGGAGTTTATATATTACTTGGGGCTTCTGCATTTGTAATTTTTCTATTTATTTTTTAATAGAATCTTGTAAAGATATTAACTCTGAAATTTTATTTCCCCTTTATGTATTTATGGTTCTTATTAATGCTTATTTCTTCACAATTGTCCAATAAGATACTCCTGTTTGGATCAGAACCAGTTTCAAAAATATCCATGCCCTTAACAACCCAGAGGGTTTGTCTGAAACACTCATTGGATAGAAGAGGTGCCCTTCCAGATTGGCATGGTGCTAGAGCTTCAGAGACCCTTGCTTAGCTTTGATGTTTGAAACAGCCAGCCAAGAGAAGGCAATGCTGATGACCTCTTCTTCCATTTTACAGGGAAGCACCACTGCCATTTGTGCCACAGGACTTCGGAATTTGGGCAACACATGTTTTATGAATGCCATCCTTCAGTCACTCAGGTAATGTTACAGACAGAGCTTTAATTATCTGACCTACAGGTTAAGGGCAAATGGTCAGTATTCAAATCTTGTTTTCTGCCTCTAACTCTTGTCTTTTGTCTTGGGGGAAGTTACCTCAACTCCCTGTGCCTTAACTAAGTAAAACTGAGGGGTAACAGTTTGGAAGTAAAAATAACTGTTAGCTGTTATATATTTCTCATTGCTTCTTGAATAAGCTGGAGCAAGGATTAGCAAACCTTTTCTGTGAAAGGCAAGATAGTAGATACTTTAGTATTTTAGATCATATACATGTCTCTCTCTTGTTTTATCCCCCTCTACTTTGTCTTATCTTTTTTTTTTTTTTTTTTAATTTAAATAACCTTTAAACTAAATGAAAAACCCAAGATAAATGTGATGGTGCATGCACATAATCCCTGCTATTTAGGAAGCTGAGGCAGGAAACTTTTGAGCTCAAGCCCAACCTAGACAACATAGCAGAACCTCATGGGTGTGTGTGTGTAAATTAAAAGGATAAGGCCAGGCATGGTGGTGCATGCCTTTAATCCCAGCACGTGGGAGGCAGAGGCAGGCGGATCTCTGTGAGTTCAAGGCCAGCCTGGTCCACATGATGAGTTCCAGAACAACAGGGGCTACAGGGAGACCCTATCACAAAAAGACCAAAAAAAAAAAAAAAAAAAAAAAAAAAAAAAGAATAAAACTCAATGTAGAAATGTAAAAGCTTACTGACTAGGGGGCTAGATTTGACCAGGGAAGACCCCTGGGCTATAGGGAACCCAGTTTAGAGAGCTTATTTGAGTCACTATCTTAGATACAAGGTCACATGCCTAGAAGATTTTCAGAGTGTGAGAAAGTGGTAAAAATAAGATAGCCAACAAGGCTGACCTCTGTAGAAGAAATTATTCTGAAAGTTTTATACTTTTAGATTTTAATGAGGCAAAGGCCTGAGTCAGTTATCTTCCCAATATACTTTGCAGATAAGGAGTGCCCTCTTTAAAGGTTCTGCTGCTTCACTTACCTATTCTTGTTTAAAAAAATCTTAGTTACTTCTGATTTGTCCCTATGATGCTATATAATTGTCTAAATAATATGGTTGGCTTTGTGCTTTGTTTTTATTTTTTGGAAATTATTTTATTGAATACTGGAAACAAGCACCTTAAGAAGAGAAAATTGGGACCTGGGGATATAGCTCAGTTGATAGACTGCCTGCCTAGCACACATAAGGCCCTGGGCTTGATTTCCAGCATCAAATAAACTGAGTTTGGTGGTACATGCCATAATCTCAGCCCTTGGGAAGTAAGGTAGGATGATCAGAAGTTTGAGGTCATCTTTGGCTACTACATAGGACGTTATAGGGAAGCCTGGAATATATGAGTCCCTACCTCAAAAGGAGAGTTGGGGAGATACAGATGGAGGGATGAGGAGGCTGGGTTGTGGTGGTAATAACTTATAGATAGAGAAGAAAATGGAATTTTGTTTTGTTTTGTTGAGACAGAGTCTCACTATGTCTCCCTGGCTGACCTGGAACTCATTATGTAGACCAGGCTGGCCTCAAACTCAGAGATTCACTTGCCTTTGTTTCCCAAGAGCTAGGATTAAAGGTGTGTTCCACCACCCCTGGAGAAAATTTGTAAAGAGAGATTTTCTTTTAAGTCATTTGTTCATTTCTACAAAGTTGTATATCTATACTGTTTCTTAGAGTGCATAGATAATGATAAAACTCATTGTAAAAGAATTGCACTGGCTGGGCATGGTGGTGCATGACTTTGGTCCCAGTACTCTAGAGGCAGAAGCAGACAGATCTCTTGAGTTCAAGGCCAACCTGGTCTACACATTGAGACCCTGTCCCCCGCCCCGCCCCCCAATCCCCAAATTTCCATTTAGTGCTAGATAATGAAACAAGTGAAAAAACTCTTGTGGATTTCATAGAACATTTTACCATCCTTCAAATTCTTTTCTTTTTTTTAAACAATAATTTTCTTCACTTCCTTTTAAAATAGTAACATTGAGCAGTTTTGCTGTTATTTCAAAGAACTGCCTGCTGTGGAGTTAAGGAATGGAAAAACAGCAGGAAGGCGAACATACCACACCAGGAGCCAAGGGGATAACAATGTGTGAGTTATCAGAAATGTCCTTTCTGGCTTTGAGCTGCAAAGCTCAGAGCTCTTCTGTGATTTTTATGTTATTTGAGTTAATACACACATTTAAAGAAACTCTTCTAAATTTTGTGTTTATGTAGTTCATAATTTAATAGTTGTTGGAATTGTTTTATTTTTGCTTACTATAACATGAAAAATAAGTTTAGCACTGTACTTGAATCTTCATAGACATCTGTATAGGCACAGAATTCTAGGTGTAGTCTTACGTGTCACTAGTTCATCTGAATTTGTTCATCTGGTAGGTAAACCTCTTTGGGCTAATAAAATTAATAGTCAACTTTGAGTTGATATGGAAAGCTTAAAAATAGAGAAGTAACTAAAAAATTATTTATGTGTGTGCATGTTCATCACACGTGTGCAGTGCCCAAGGAGGCCAGAAGAGGACATCAGATCCCCTGATACTGAAGTTACAGGTGGTTGTGAATCACTCAATGTGGGTGCTGGGAACTGAACCCTGATCCTCTGTAAAAGCAATAGATGCTCTTAACTGCTGAGCCATCTCTCCAGCCCCCAGAGAAGTGATTATTAAGGACCAGCTTACATTCAAATTTATTGTAGCTTTGCCCTATTTGGGGTTCAGAAGTTCTGTAATATTATCACAATAGTATAGTGCAATTTTTCATACCTTTATTAATAAAGAGCTGTGACTTACCTATGAATAGGTTTCTGTGCCTGCCCATTTCATTCCCTCACAACCCTATTCCCACTATTCTGAAAGGCTGCCCTGGCTCTGTGGCTGAGGGAGAGTTGGAAAGATTATGGTCGAAAGAGCAATGAAATGAAGAGGAAAAAATACATGTGCACAAAAGTTAAGGGAAGAACTACAGTACTTGATGTATTAGTGTTATTTAGGGTTTGGTTATAGCCTGCAAAAATTGCCTCTGGTTGATTTAGCCAAAAATGGATTTTCTTAAAGGGCTGTTGGTAAGCTAACGTTATTGAATGTGTAGAAAATCAGGTCTAGAGCTTATACCACAGCCACAGAAGAATCACAGAGAACTGTCCTCTAAGGACACTGCCATTTCCACTGTGCAGCGTGATGGCCGAGCTCCTGCTGCCAACAGTACTGGGGGCAGTGCTGGTGAGCATGGCTGTTGCTGAGGATTTGGTGCTGTTCCTGCTGCTTTGTGTCAGTTAACTCCTGCTTCAAATGCCCAGAACCTAGGCTACGTACCTTTGCTCTGACCAAACCTAGACTATGTACCTGTGCTCTAACTGCAAAGAAGAATAAGAAAGTAAGCACCTTTTGTTTCAGTGTCTGTGGTGGGAGGCAGGCCAGTATATAAGTTTGTGTCTCAGGTATCAGTTGGATTACAGGGTTGAGAAAGAAGATATGGAGACTGTCTAAGATAACCTTAGTCAACTTTAGTCAACTATCCTGTGATGGAGATACTGAGAGATAAAGTAATTGAATTTGAAGTATATCAGTTTAGGTATATGCATATAAAACAAAAATTAACCATAACTTAAACATCCATGGTTTATTTTATCATGAAAATTTAGAAGTTATCAGTCCAGGGCTATTTCACAAAGTGATCATACTTCTCACTCTTTTACAGCAGCCCTAAGGTGGGGTTTTTACCCACATAGACCCAGATATTGTGGGAGCTCCATCATTACTAGTGTTTTCTAGCTAGTGGGAAAAAGAAGGGATTAATAACTATTCTTTTATTCTTTGAGGAAAATTCCCCCAGAATTGGGCACACTCCTAGGTTTTTATCCTGGGAGTTTATATCCTTGGTAAAATGGGGGTTCTGTTTCTATGAGAGAAGAAAATGGCTGTTGAGGAACAGCAGACACAGAGCAGTAGGTATATAGTTTGAGCAGCTTTACACACAGAGTTTGACATGACAAGAGGATGTCCAATAAAAAGTTCCTGTTAGAGACCATAAAAACCTGACTAAAGGGGCTGGAGAGATGGCTCAATGGTTAAGAACACTGAATGTTCTTGCAGAATACTAGGGTTCAGATCCCAGCACCCACATGGCAGCTAACAACTGTCCATAACTCCAGTTCTAGGGGATCCAATGCCCTCTTCTGTCCTCCACGGGCATTGCATGACACGGGTGCACTTACCTACATGCAGGCAATACACGCATATACATAAAATAAAAATAATAAATAAAAAAATTTTTATAAAAAAAGCCTGACTAAAAAGAGTCATGAGAAAGTTTCTCTTAGATTTGGGTTTGGGGTTGTTGGTGTGGAGCTGAAGAACTAAACTTTGTGGCCATATGCACTGGCTGAAGCAGAGATGAGCAGATGATCAGACTTACAGCTGGGAAGTACCTAGTGAGGGGAAGAAGGGAAAGCGCTGGAGATGGGAAGGAGATTCTGTTGCTTGCTTTATTGTTTGTGTGTTTGTTTTAAAGTCAGTGGACAAGTACTGTAGCACTTGTATATATTCAAAGATAACTTTGTAGTTAAAATGTTGTTTTGTCAGTAATTACTGCTGTTTATATGGGTTTTTGAAACACTAAACTGTCAGACTTAGTTCAGAAAAGACTAAGCCCTTTTAAAATTCTCATTTTTCCTTATGTATTTTAGACAACTGAATCTTATGCATTGAAATAGCAGTCTTTCATGGATGCTAAGGGTATCAACCATTCCTCTTTTCTAGGTCTTTGGTAGAAGAGTTTAGAAAGACACTCTGTGCTTTATGGCAAGGCAGCCAGACTGCATTTAGTCCAGAGTCCTTGTTTTATGTTGTTTGGAAGATTATGCCTAACTTTAGGTAAGTATTAAAGAAGGATGTTAAAAAACATTGTCTTTATTCTCCTTCTCAAATAATTTCTTATAAAATTGGTGTTACTTTAATTAGTACTTTTATTAGATGGACAGAAATGACTCACTAAACATTTATTTATTTTTTTGGTCTTTTTGAGACAGGGTCTCCCTGTAGCCCCAGCTGGCTTGGAGCTCACTATGTAGACCAGGCTGACCTTGAACTCACAGAGTTCTGCCTGAGTGCTGGGATCAAAGCCATGCACCACCATGCTCGGCTGTTTAAAGCCTCTATAAATAACTTACATGTGCTAGGAAAATGTAATAGATGACAAAATTTCCTTGATTCTTTGAAAATCTTACAAAGGACCAATTGCCATTATATACTATCTTTTTTTTCTAATTTATTTTTATTATTTTTTATTTTATTTTATTGTGAGTGTATTGTCTGCATACATGTAAGTGCACTCGTGCAGTGCCCACAGAGGTCAGAAGAGGGTGTCAGATCCCCTGGAACTGGAGTTATAGACAGTAGTTAGCCACCATGTAGGTGTTGGGAGTTGAACCTGGGTCCTCTGCAAGAGCAGCCAGTGTTCTTAACTGCTGAGCCATCTCTCCAGCCCCTGATTTACTATCTTAATATTCCAACTAAAGGGATGAAATAAGGACTAGGATTGGGGCTCAGTGGCTCATGCTTGCCTGGCATGTGTGAGGCCATAGCTTCAATCCTTAGTACTGCCACAAACAAGCTCAGAATGAACAAACCAACCATCAAAACCTCCCTTAACAATCAAGAATCAAAACCAATGGAAACCCATGGTACTAGACACTTCTGTACAGATTTTGGAGCTCTGGAGAGACTAATGTTCATTTGGAGTCTTGCTTTGGAAGGTAGCAGAGCTACATCCTACTTATTCATTCTTTCTCTCTGATCACCTGTGCTGTCAGAGGAGTCCTACCTTCCAGTTAGCCATCTCTGTGAGAATTCAAGTCATGACAGATGTGGGGCACTGCAGTGTTTGCCATGTTTGACTGATTTTATTCTGTAGCAAGTTGTGGTTCTTACAAGTCATGATTTTGGCACCTCACATATATCCCCTGCTCTACCTATTTTTTGTTGATGTGATAAAAATTTACAACTCCCAGGTCATAATCCATTACTCTGGGAAGTCAGGGCAGGAACTCAAGCAGGAACTTGGAGACAGGAACTGAGACCATGGAGGAATGCTGCTTACTGGCTTGCTTCCCTCTGACTTGATCAATTACTTTTCTTTAACAGCCAAGGCCCACCTCCCAGGGATGGCACCATCCACAGTGTGATGGACCTTCCTACATCAATTAATTTAGAAAATACCTCACAGACATGCCCACAGGCCAGTCTGACTGAGGAAATTCCTCAGTTGAAGTTCCCCTCCTAGGTGACTCTAGTTTGTATAGAGTTGACAGAAACTGCACACTGTAGTAATGTCACCTGATAGATTACTTCCAGTAAGGGAAAAGTTTAAAAGGTAACAACATCAAAGCTCTGTAATTTGTTGCCTGGCTAAGAGTCCAGCCTTTGAGTATCTGACTTAACTACTGTGTTAACATTGGTCTTTGTTTTCAAGGAAACATCTTTTATGTATCATTCTCTTTTAATCTCTTCTCAGGAGAGACTCAAAAGAATTTTAGATTTCCTGACTCTTAACTAGGAGAGGTAGAAATAACTTTAAATGCCACTAATCACTAATCAGTGGACTTAACGTAACTTTTTTTTTTTTCTAATGTGTATGAGTGTATTGCCTGCATGTATGTGAGTGCATCTGTGTCGTGCAATGCTGCGGAGGTCAGAGGAGGCCTTCGGATTCCCCTGGAACTGAGTTAAGGATGGTTTGTAGCTGCCATGTGGGTGCTGGGAATCGAACCCGGGTCCTTTGCAAGAGCAGTCAGTGCTCTTAACTACTGAGCCATCTCTCCAGCCCCCAATGTAACTTTTTTTTAAAAAAATATTTTTATTTTGTGTGTATGTGTATTTCTTGCATGTGTGTAAGTGCACCCATGACGTGCAGTTACTGTAACATCTCTAACATAATCACTTAGTTAAGATCTTGACTACAGTCAAGAGTTTTATTATTGTATAATAATAGTTCCCATTTACTGAGTGCCTACTATGTGGTAAGCCCTAAGTATTTTACATCTGATTCTTCTTTTTTTTTTTTTTCACAAAACAAAAAAGTAGCAAAAACTTCTAGATAAGGCTGCATGTATTACCCCCTAAATTTAGAGAAGCCAAAAGAGAAAAGCTACTTGTTCAGCCTTATACATCTGCTTCGTGGTATGACCAAAATTAGAACCCAAATTGTTAAGGAGTTGATTAGTAACAGACATTTTGGCAGCAGTTTGTTATTCTGCCTTAGGCTACTAGTATAACATTTCCTTGGTGCCCAGGCCCTTCATTCTTCAATGTTTAGACACATCATACTTCCTTCATACAGTGTAATCTGCTTTTCTCTAAACATTCCACGTCTCAGGGCTGGAGAAGTGGCTCAGAGGTTAAGAACACTGGCTGTTCTTGCAGAAGACCCAGGTTCCTACCCCAGCACTCACATGGCAGCTAACAACTGTCCATAACTCCAGTCCCAGAGGATCCGACAGCCTCTTCTGTCCTCAGTGGGCATTGCATGACACTGGTGCACTTACCTACATGCAAGCAATATACTCATACACATAAAATAAAAATAATAAATATTAAGCATTTCCACATCTCTACCCTTCTGGTTTCTGTAACCCAATTGTGAGCATGGTTAATTTTTTAAAAAATTTTATTGAATTTTTGTTTTCATACAATTTGATCCCCTCTCCTATCCGCACTGAAGGACATGGGTGCACCTACATACATACATACAGTAAAGTTTATAAAATCTTATTTGTATCCCCAAATGTCCTTCAGTGTGGGTCCATCCCTGGAGCCTGGTAAACCTTCTAAGAGTCTCATCCCTGTAAGAGACTGTCTTTCTCCATCCCAGTAGCCAACAGTTGCCAAAATTTGTTTAGGTTGGGGTTTCTTACCCACTTCCCCATGTCTATGCTGGTATTTTGTCTGGTTTGAGCTTGCATAGGACTTGTGCATGCTGTCACCATTGCTGTGAGTTCATATGTGTAACTGACCAGCTGTCTGAAAAACTAGATTTTAACTGTTTAGCTTACGAATTTTAGTATTCCTACTGATGAAGGGAAAGAACTTCAGAAAAAGATAACCAAGTTGAGGAATTTACGTCGTCTCTGGGGTGATTTCTGATACTTTCGAACTCTTAAATTCCTTAATCACTTAATTGAATCACTTAATTCACTGCAGAGAATAAAGTGCCTTTATATTCTCAACTGAGCTTTCTTCTAGTTCTGCATTAATTGAGATTGTTCCTTCTTTTCATGTAATTAATGTTGAAAGACCAAGATAAAGCTTAGCACCCAAGTGTGAGCGGGGACGTGGGGTTTTCCTGTTAGTAGGTTCTTGAGCTGATTAATGCCACTGGAGCCCCTGAGGTGGGGCTTTCTTCTCGTGGCTCTTACTGCTTCTGGTGCAGGTGAGATTCTTAAACCATGACTGTGTGGTAGCATAGTGAATCTTGAATTGTGTTCCTATTATATTATAATTCCAAACCATTTTTTTTAATTTCCTTGATTAATACAGAAGAAAGTCTGGGGAACTTGAATCCCTGGAATGAAATTTGAGGTCTCTGAAACATAAACATGTAGAAGTGGGAGGAACTTTCATCTACTAAACGAATGTGGATAAAAACACTCTAAATGTGGTAAACAGCTTTGGATACAGAAATGAAGGCTCCCATGCCTCTCAAACCAAAAACCAAAAACAGTTACCTAGCAGGGAAAATTTTCCTCAAGTTTTGACCGTTTTCAATATACGTCTGTTTATCGTGCATACGGCTTCCTAGTATGCCCAGCCTTTTCTATCCTTTTTCATAAAGATAGATTAAAATTTAGTAGGCAAAATACAACATGGCTCAAAATTTAAAGATTAAGAATATACAGTTTTTATTATTCCATCATTTCCTAGATATCCTTCTGTTTTCTGGAAGCAATCATAGTTATTAGATTTCTGTATATCTTTTCAATGATAGTCTGTGTACAAGTGTGTGTATGTGATTTTAAACACAAGTAATATATTCTCTTTTCTCAGCTTTGACATGATTGATATTAGTATGTAGCTTCCTCAGTCCATTTTATGTCTGTATTATTATACATGTAGGAGTCCTTTACCTCTGGCTCTATTGATTTGTTTCTAGGGTTTTTTTTTTTTTGCCTTGAAACAGTACTGAAATGATTAGTCTTACACATACAGATATCTGAAAGAGGACTTGTTGCATCAAAGCTTAGATGCTTTTGTAAAAGACAATTCAGATGGTCTTTTATATTGACCTTATTTCCCTTACATGATTTTGCCTTGTTTTGATGTCTTGGCCTGTAGTATTTACCTTGTGATACCACCTCTTTCTTCAGGGTTGAGCCTCTTGATAAATAAAAGTCATTGTGGTATTCACTTGCTTTTTGCATCACCTTCCAAGTATTTCTACTTCCTTGTACAACCTAATTTGCCTTGACTTCCTAAAACATAACTTTTTAGTTTTTTTGTTTGCTTGTTTTGAGACCAGGCCTCCCTGTAGCCCTAACTGGCCTGGAACTTGCTACATAGACCAGGTTGACCTCTTAATCTCAGAGAGCTCCACCTGCTTCTGTCTCCCGAGTGCTAGGATTAAAGGTATGTGCCACCACACCCGGCTAATTTTTTAGTATTTATTACAAAATCAGTTTTGGGGGCTCAAGTGATGGCTAAGTGGTTAAGAGCACTGGCTCCTTTTGCAGAGGACCCAGGTTTGGTTTCTAGCACCCACATGATGGTTAATAACTGTCCATAACTCCAGTTCCAGTGGGTTCCCACACATTCTTCTGACTTCCATGGGCATTGCATGACATGGGTACACTTACATACATGCAGGCAATACACTCATATACACAAATAAAAAAATAAATAAAATATTAAAAAAATCAGTTCTTGTTATAATTAATGTCTAAAAGTAATGAGAGAATTACTGAATTATTTATGAATTATTTATATGAATTATTTATTATTCTTCTTGGCTTTATAGACAGTATAAAAGATCTTTGTACAAGGTCTTTTATATTTGTAAAAGATGACTTTAAAAATACTATGCTATTTTATATTTAAATAGTATTAATTCTTCTAGCTAGGAAATATACTATTGTATGCTTCTATATTCATTTGTAAACTCATTCATTCTGTCCTTTTTGATTTTTGATGTTTTTGTCTTAAGGAAACATTGGACAGAAATAACTCGATATATTTTAGTTTTGCAGATATTTTGGCTAAAACAATAACTTAGAATTTATGAATGTTAAAGATACTTTAAATATGACTAGAACCTAAAATTCTGCTAGATGTGCAGTCATCCTAATGAAAGTTCATTCTGTGAAAAGCTATTAATGGGCCAGGAGTGATGGTACACACTTGCAATCCTTGCTCTCAGGAGTCTGAGACGGGAGGAGTGGCAAGTTTGAGGTGGGTTACATAGATTCTTTCCCATCCTATCAGATAAGTGTTCTACCGCTGAGTGATTCCCTTCCTTTTTGAGCCAGTGTCTTGCTAGGTTGGCCTTGAACTTGTGATCTTCCTGCTTCATTCTCCTGAGCAGCAGGGCGTACAGGCTATGAAGATCACTTCCATAAAATTGTTTTTTTTCTCATTTGAAACGGGGGTCTTACTGCATTGCCCAGGCAGGCCTGGAACTTGGCAATTCTCCTGCCACTGCCTCCTGAGTTACTGGCATGGAACACCATGCTTGGCTGCTTCTCTGCTCTAATTCCTCTTTAGTCTTAACCAGCTGATAGATTATGGATTGGTACTGCACCTAAACAAAGAATAGTTAGTAATGCACAGATATGCCAACTATGATGTTTCTATTATTCAGAACTCACACTTGACCAGGTACACGGGAACTTGTTTTTGTTATTCTGTATTGGAATAGGTAATTGTTTTTAAGATTTGGGTAAATTTGGTTTGTCTTCATTGTGCCACAAGTTGCTGAAGAGCCTGTGTTTTTCTGTACCCTGCTGCAGCGGTGTTTTTTTTTCTTGGCCTTCCATTCAGAGAGGACATTTTCAGATTCTTTAGGCTTCCTGTATTTGCAGTGTGATTTTTCACACCACCATTTTGACAGATTTTTCTGTTGTAGGCATTGAAGAAAAGAGGATAATCATAGGTCAAAAGCAAGTGAATATAAACAACCCTGTTAGAATTGAAGCCTTTGTTAATTCCATCTGTCTTCTTTTCTCTTAGTTCTGGTCTATCACAGACACCATGTCGGTCTTCATACATCCATTTTCTCAGCTTACAAGCTGAGTGACATTGCTGAAACATGTATACAAAGCATAATCAATGTGCATGTGAATGTGAGTAATGTTTAATCTATCATGATTAAAAAGCAAGAGAAACTTAAGGTCACTACAGAGGTGTTCTGAAGCCTGGATTGTATGACTGGGAAACAACTGAAAAATATCTCGTCAGTTTGTTGCGAATTTTAGATACTAAACAATATTTAGAAGACTTTCATATACATTAATGAGTCTTATAAGTGTTTTAAAAATGGAATTATGCCAGGTGTGGTGGCATACTACTTTAGTCCCAGCACTTGGGAGACAGAGGCAGGCGGATCTCTGTGAGTTCAAGGCCAGTCTGGTCTATATAGTGAGTTCCAGGACAGCTGGGGTTATAGGGACACCCTGTCTCAAAAAGACCAAAACAACAACAACAAAAAACTGGAATTATAGGGAACACATACTCTCTTTTATGGAATGAAATGTTGCCCAGTTCTAGAATAAAAAATAAGAGCC
>NW_008355644.1:426795-461503 GCF_000622305.1 Nannospalax galili | reverse complement strand
TCTATTGCTTAGGGCTCCCTAGAGGAACACTACCAAAAGACTATCTATCTATCTATCTATCTATCTATCTATCTATCTATCTATCAATCATCTATCTGAGAGATTATAAATGCATTTTAGTTAAAAAACAAACCCAAAGACTTTGCTTTTTGCTAAATTTCACATTTTGAAATAGAAAATTGTTATTCCATGTAAGTTAAAGAAAATGTATCTGTGGAGCTGAAGAGATAGTGCAGTGGTTAAGAGGATTTACTGTTATTGCAGAATACCCAACTTTAGTTCCCAGCACCCACATCAGATGGCTTACAATTGCCTATCATTCCAGCTTCAGGGGATCCAATGCCTCAGGTCTCTGTAGGCACCCACACATATATATTATTAAAAAAAATAAAAGTACCTGTGCTGGATGTGGTGGCACACACCTTTAATCCCAGCACTTGGGAGGCAGAGGCAGGTGTATCTCTGTGCATTCAAGGCCACTCTGGTCTACATAGTCAGTTCCAGAACAGCTGGGGCTACTGGGACACCCTGTCTCAAAAAGACCCCCCCCCGCCCAAAAAAGTATAGGATTAGATATTTTGATAAAAGAGAATCATAATGTATTTTGAAAATTAATTAATGTACATTAGGTACTTTTTTTCTTTTAAAAAGGGATGAGGGTGGCCAGGCATGGTGATGCAGGCCTTTAATCCCAGTACTTCAGAGGCAGAGGCAGGCCAATCTCTGAGATTGAGGCCAGCCTGGTCTGCATAGCAAGTTCCAGGCCAACTGGGGCTACAGAGAGACCCTGTTTCAAAAAAATAAAAACATAAACAACAACAAAAAAGATGAAGGTGTGTGTTCACCTGATGAAAATGGAAATAGTAACTAGAAGGTATTGACTTATATGGTACATTTTAGGAAAATCATGACTGAGTTATTTGGGAATGAGTGAAATTTTTTGTATGTGTTAGAATTGCAGATAATACTGATCTTACCTTTGAGCCATGAAAACAAGTAGATGCTGTGTTGAATATGTGTAAAGCCTTTTATGTGTAAAAGAACTACCAACGTTGAATGCTTTCCTAAGATTTATTTTTTATTTATTTTTAAATATTTTATTATTTTTATTTTATGTGTACAAGTGTATTGCCTGCCATGTATGTGAGTGCACCCATGTCGTGCAATGCCATGGAGGTCAGAAGAGGGCTTCGGATTCCCCTGGAACTGGAGTTAAGGACAGTTCGTAGCCACCATGTGGGTGCTGGGAATCGAACCTGGGTCCTCTGCAAGAGCAGTCAGTGCTCTTAACCACTGAGCTATCTCTCCAGCCCCTCTTAAGATTTATTTTTATAATTTTTAATTATATGTGTATGATTATGTGTATATGTGGGTATCCATAGAGACTAGACAGGTATGCCAACTATGATGTGTTTCCATTATTCAGAACTCACACTTGACCAGGTACATGGTAACCTTTGTTTTTGTTATTCTGTACTGGAACAGTGAATTGTTTTTAAGATTTGGGTAAATTTGGTTTGTCTTCATTGTACCACAAGTTGCTGAAGAGCTTGTGTTCTTCTGTACCCTACTGCAGCGGTGTTTCTTTTTCTTGGCCTTCCATTCAGAGAGGACCTGTTGGATCCCCTGGAGCGGCCAGATGTGGGTGCTGGGAACCAAACTTGGGTCCTTCATAAAGCAATATGTGCTTTTAACTGCTGAGCCATCTCTCTAGTCCTTTAAATGTTTTTTTGACTATGAACTTCTATAGTTTTATTCATATGAGCCTTAGAAGTTTTGAGCATATGTTGATAGTTGCTAATTATATTTTAGAAAAACTATAATGAATAAAGTGACTCTAAAATTTAAAGTTCCTTGATTAGGGAGACTCTCCATAATTTTTATTTTCCAAAAAAGGGCAAAGATAAATATTAAGAGAAACTATGGTTAAAAGAGATTTTATGAAACCATTGTCTGAAAAAGTAACTCTTAAAAATCACCAGAAAATCAGTTGAAGAGAGCTTTTCATGCTGGCAAAATGTATATAGGAGTCTTTTCTGTTACAGTTTGTTTTTTTTTTAATTTTTTTTATTTTATGTGTATGTGTGTGTTGCCTGCATGTAGGTAAGTGCACCAGTGTTGTGCAATGCTGGCGGAGGATAGAAGAGGCTGTTGGCTCCCCTGGAACTGGAGTTACAGACAGTTGTTAGCTGCCATATGGGTGCTGGGATTCAAACCCAGGTCTTCTGCAAGAACAATCAGTGTTTTTAACTGCTGAGCCATCTCTCCAGCCCCTTCTGTTATAGTTTTATAAAAGTATTTTATATGTGGTTTGATTTATTTTATCTGAATCCCTTCATTGCTGTTCACTAGTCCTTGATCTCTTTTAGTATAAGAATTCCAATGAAGTTTCCTGTCTACATGTATTCAAGTCTAGAATGCAGCATAATTATATGAGTCAATGCATTTGAGTGTTATGCCTGTATATATATAAGTGCACCCGTGGAGGACAGAAGAGGGCATCGGATTCCCTGGGGTTGCTAGGAATTGAATCTGGGTCCTCTGCAAGAGCAGCCAGTACTCTTAACCGCTAAACTCTCTCTCTAGCCCCTTATGTTTAAAAATTCTTATTCTTCAATTTAAGTGTTCTGAATTCTTTATTTCCCAGTTTTCAGGTGAGGTTAGGTTGTAGAATTTAAAGGTATGGGCCTCTTCTAGAGAGGGTCCATATAGGGGATGCAAATTGTAGCCCCCCCAATTTATTTATCATTACACATCCAATTATCTCTTAATAGTCCATGACTTTTAAAATTATTTTTTAAGTGTATGAGTGTATTGCCTGCATGTATGTGAGTGCACCCGTGTCGTGCAGTGCTGTAGAGGTCAGAAGAGGGTGTCGGATTCCCCTGGAACTGGAGTTAAAGACAGTTCGTAGCTGCCATGTGGGTGTTGGGAATCGAACCCGGGTCCTCTGAAAGGGCAATCAGTGTTCTTAACCACTGAGCCATCTCTCCAGCCCCTTAAAATTATTTTTAAGTAGTAGAATTCTTTAAGAGAAATTGTGTCATGTGTGGAGCTAGTGGGATGAAGGGTGAGAAAGATTAAAAGCATGCCTGTAAACTCAGGGCAGCAGTCCTTTGTAGTGCTTGCCACTAGCACGTTTGCATGAGCAAGTAGAACTCCCTATACACTGTTCTGTTTGCTTCAAGGGGCTATCAGCAGCAAGACGCCCACGAATTCATGCGGTACCTTTTGGACCACCTACACTTGGAACTTCAGGGCGGTTTCAATGGTGTTTCCCGCTCTGCAATCCTACAGGAGAATTCTACTCTGTCTGCAAGTAACAAATGCTGCATGTAAGATTTAGTTTCTTTTTACTTTTCAGTATACGTCAGAAACATCTGTTGGTGTTACTGTGTTAGATTTATTATGGAAGGAGAGGGTACCTTAACTACCACATGCTTCTTGCTTCCAGATTAGAAGCATTTAAATTTGCATCTTGGTGTGGTTCTGATTACTCTTTGGCATAGATTCTAAAACGTGAAGAAAATAAGTATAAAACTTAGCATTTAAAAGATTTTACACCAGACCCAGGCGTGGTGGTGCATGCCTTTAGTTCCAGCACTCAGGAGGCAGAGGCAGGTGGATCTCTGTGAGTTCAAGGCCAGCCTGGTCTACATAGCGAGTTCCAGGACAGCTGGAGCTACAGGGAGACCCTGTCTCAAAAAGACCAAAAAAAAAAAAAAAAAGAAAAGAAAAAGATTTTCCACCAGAAGTATTGAATAATGTACAGACTTAATGTTACCAAAATAAATTATATGTGTTCACTAACTGAGAGTGGTGGCTCACATCTGTAATCCTAGAATGTGGGGAGGTGGAGGCAAGTTCAATGCCAGGCTGAACTCCATAGTGAGTGTCTCTCTCTCTTTTCTCTCTCTCTCTCTCTCTCTCTCTCTCTCTCTCTCTCTCCAGTTTCATTAAGAAGTAAATATTTTGCTGGGCATGGTGGTGCACGCCTTTAGTCCCAGCACTTGGGAGGCAGAGGCAGGTGGATCTCTGCGAGTTCAAGGCCAGCCTGGTCCACATAGTTCCAGGACAGCTGAGGCTACAGGGAAAGCCTGTCTCAAAAAGACCAAAAGAAAAATAAAAGAAGTAAATATTTTTAGTGAACATAATATTTTAAAAGTTTTCAGAATTTTTTTTTGCCTCAATATGAACAAAATTTTTGGCTTCCCATATATAGCCTGAAATACTTTGATATCAGAACAGTTAGTTTGCTGAGAAAGGAATGATTATTATTTTAACTGAGGTCACCTCAATATCTATTCATAGTCTTGGTTAAATAAATTAAGGGAAGCATAGTGAGCTTTCCTTCTATGCCTCAGCTTCCTGGTCTGCAAAACTGAAATGACAGTATCTACCTTACAGAGTTTTGAGACCTGATTTAATAAATGGGGATTACTTAGAATAGAGCCCACATACAGAGTGCTTGCCACTCTTGGTGCCCTTTCCTGTTCCCGAGTCCATGGTAAGTCTGTGATCAAGACACATTCTTATGGGAAGAAGCAAAGGAGGTATGATCTGTCTTTTTGCTAATAAAATAGTTGCAAACACTTAAGGTGTTTTTTGTCTGGTATAAGGACTTACTTCTGTGGCTCATTTGAGGCAAGCTCTTTCCGTTACTTCTGTTGAAATTTGTTGGAGCAGAGGCACAGACAGTTTTGCAGCATTAAGGTGGTTAATTTTTCCTTTTTCATAATGTGTTTTTGATTTCCACAATAAAATTATAGTATTTTAAAGTGAGTTTTCAGAAAAGGTTTGTCACATTAATGCTGGCACCTTTATCTAGCAGTGATCACTAAGTCTGTATCAGTATCTTTACTTCCTCAGATTGAGGATGTCAGCCAAGCAGTTTGGAGAATTCCATATACTCAAGGAGGCCTTTCAAAGCAAAACATTTAAATAAAAGTCAGTTGCTTCTTTTCTGAGGGGTGTATTAGAGACAGTGAAGCAGTCATCTTGTCTTATGTATAGTCATTCCTGAGATCTGTTTGGCCAATGTTAATAACTTCTGGAGAAAGTAGTGACGTTCAGAGAGGAGCTGTGGGAGACCAGAGGTATATTTGATCTATCTAAACAGATGTGAAGGTTTTTTTTTTTTTTTGTACTTTAAATAAATATAGATTATACATAGGGAGTCACCTGTATGGTTTTCAAAACTTTATCTTCTTAAACACCAAAAAAGCAATTTTACCGAGCATTTCTCATGTGGTGGTTTCTTTAGAAATGGAGCATCAACTGTTGTCACAGCAATATTTGGAGGCATTCTCCAGAACGAAGTCAACTGCCTCATCTGTGGGACAGAGTCAAGGAAGTTTGATCCATTCCTAGGTGAGATATACTGGCCTAGGAGTATTTGCTATTTTATTTGAAAATCAAGACAGAAAAATCTTTACAAGAAAAAAAATATACATCATCAGTTTTTTAATATAAATTCTTAGTGTAGTCATGGTCATACACCTTTAATAACTCTGCTTTTCTCTTTCCTTTGAAGATCTTTCATTAGATATTCCAAATCAGTTCAGAAGTAAGCGCTCTAAGAATCAAGAAAATGGACCAGTTTGTTCATTACGAGGTAAAAGTATTTTAATGTTTTTGAATTGTTTTTCCCTTAGAGCTCAAACATCTATTCAGCTTTAAAATTTTTTTATTTATTGTTTTTAATTTATGTATATGAGTGTATTGCCTGCATATAGGTAAGTGCATCCATGTTGTGCAGTGCCCATGAACATCAGAAGAAGGTGTCAGATTTCCTGGAACTGGGGTTACAGATAGTTGTTAGCCACCACGTGGGTGCTGGGAATTGAACCCAGGTCCTCTGGAAGACCAACTAGTGCCCTTAACTGCTGAACCGCCTCTCCAGCCCCCATTCAGCTTTTTATATGGTGTGTTTCATGTTCGTGGTAGATCTGTATTGTACTTATTCCCCCAAATCCCATTTAATAAGGTAATGTTAGATGAAGGATAAAATACTTCTCAGCTGGGTGTTGTGGCACATGTCTTTAATCACAGCATTTAGCAGGCAGGCAGGACTCTGTGAGTTAATTCAAGGCTAGCCTGCTCTATATAGTGAGTTTCAGGTCAGCCATGGCTACATAGTGAGACCCTGTTTCAAAAAAACCAAACTGAACAAAATTCTCATGTTTCTATTTTTTAATACTGGCTTTACATTTTCTAACCAAATGAAACAATTTATTATATCCCACTCATATCTATAGAAAAAAGAACAGTAAGCAAAGTGTCATAAATTATAACATTTGTCCTTTATTGTGTGTGTCTTTTTGAGATAGGGTCTCTCTATAGCCCCAGCTGGGATTAAAGACGTGCTCCACCATGCCCAGGAACGTTTGTCCTTTTTAAACTAGTATTTGGATTTTTAAAAAATAAGTAAATTTCTTATTAATGGCAACTAAATGATGTTTGTAGCCTTTTTATCATGCAGTAGATTTCATTCATTCACTATCCTTTTCTGAGTTGTCCTATATTCAAGTACATGTTTTTAATGTTGTCTGTCTTTTGTGCTGTTCCTGTAAGTTTGCTATTAAAATACATTAAACTATAAAAAAATTTTTTAATTGAAATTTTCTGTATTTGATACAGAACTTCTTAATCAAGCTTAATCATCTTTATACCTCCTTCCCCATTGGCACCCTCCCATAGCCCCCCACCCCACTAGAATTCATAGACTCTTATTTGTGTTAAGACCTATCTTGTCAAGTTAGTGTCCCCAGACGTTCCTCAGTGCAAGTTCATCCACTGGGGTCTGGTCAGCCTATCTAGAGTCCCTCCCTTTAAGAAGATCAGCTTTTCCTCATCCAGCAGTAATCAGCTGCCAATAATTCTTCAACTAAGATTGGGGCTTGTTGCCCATTTCCACAGTTCTGTGCTGGGTTTTGTCTGCTTGAGTTTGCATAGATCTTGCTGACACCGTTGCTGTAGGTTCATATGAGCAAGGTCCCAGGAGCTTGTAGGACTCTATTTCTATGTGGTTGTGCACCTTCTCCCTGGTTCTTAGAATCCCCGCCCCCCGCCTCCACAGTGGTCCCTGAGCCCTGGGTGGGTGGAGTTTAATATAAGAGTCCTGTCCAAGGACCCACACTCTGCAGATTCTAACTCCCCATGCTTTGGCCATTTGTAACCTTTTGTGTTCCTGACCCTCTGTTGCATGAGGGAGCTGCATTGATGAGAAGTGAGAGATGCATTAATATCCTCTTTATCCCTTGTTCTATGTTCTGTAAGCCTTAGGTTGTATTGTAGATGTGCCACTTAGGCTTGGGCAATTCACAGACAATGTCTGTGTGTGATTAGTTGTGGAATTCTGTAATAGTCTCCCTTGGTTGCAAAAGAACCTTCTTTGAGTGGTGACTGGGATATTTGTCCGTAAATATAAGGATCCATATTTTGTACATAGTAAGAAATTACATTTGTTACCGGGTTTGGTGGTGCACACCTTTAGTCTTAGCACTTGGGAGACAGAGGCAGGCGAATCTTTGTGAGTTCAAGGCCAGCCTGGTCTACATAGTAGTTCTAGGCCAGCTGGTGCTATAGGGAGACCCTGTCTCAAAAAGACCACACATGAGTTTCCTCTCATTGAGTGGGTTTTAAGCCCAGTTAGGCAGCTGTTGATTACCCCCAAGATAAAAGCACCACTACTGCACCCATGTTGTTTGCTGTGCCAGTCATTGATGGTTATTAGACCTTGAAGCTGGGGTTGGACCATTGATTGATGTTCTCCCTTAGCAGTTTGCGTAGTGCTCTTTGAAGCTATGAGAGCTATCTTGTCCTTTTGTATGAATAGTTTCTGAAATCAATTGATGTAATGTCTAGTTAAGTCCGAAGGCTAGCTTTTAATCACAAGACCATTCAAATTCTCATTTACTATGGGGCATTTTGAACTCATTTCTTTCCTTAATAACTATTAGGTCATCAAGGAAAAAAACTCATTTTAAAAGTTATGGAGAGGGGCTGGAGAGATGACTCAGTGGTTAAGAACACTGCCTGTTCTTGCAGAAGACCTGGGTTCATGTCCTAGCACCCACATGGCAGCTAACAACTGTCTGCAACTCCAGTCCCAGGAGATCCGACAGCCTCTTCTGTTCTCTGCGGGCATTGCAAAACACAGGTGCACTTACCTACATGCAGGCAATACACACGTACACATAAAAATAATAAATAAAATATTTTTAAAAAGTTATGGAGAGGGGCTGGAGAGATGACTCAGTGGTTAAGAACACTGCCTGTTCTTGCAGAAGACCTGGGTTCATGTCCTAGCACCCACATGGCAGCTAACAACTGTCTGCAACTCCAGTCCCAGGAGATCCGACAGCCTCTTCTGTTCTCTGCGGGCATTGCAAAACACAGGTGCACTTACCTACATGCAGGCAATACACACGTACACATAAAAATAATAAATAAAATATTTTTAAAAAGTTATGGAGAGAAGCTCTAAGATGTATATAGGGTGGTGTCCTGTGTACAACTGGGTAAGAAAGGAAAAAGTATATTTGAGGAGTGATTGGGGATGGAGGAGGAGCTCTAGAAATCAACAGGGAGAGGCAGAAAGGAACCCAAGAGAAACAAACTCTTCAATCCTTATCACCAGGGATATATTGCCGGAGAAAGGGTAAGCAGTAATATGCCAGTAACTTCAATCACAGCAGCAAACTGGTAGTCCTAATCACAGGATTCTGCAGGCCTTATAGCCTTGAAAGGTAAGGTAGCTGGTCTAAGGGCTAGTGCTCTGCTGTGCCACCCCCAGAACCCAAGCTGCTATGCCAGTTACTGCTCCTACCATACCTTAGGGGCTAGATGCACCTCAGAGAGTAGAAGACAGTGCTTTTGGTGCCTGTCTTACGGCTTCAGGACCAGCAGCTGCCATACCTATAAGCCTAAATCCTACTCATAACTGCTGGTGCCAAAACCCCAGCATCACTCATAGCTGTCTCTCTGGAAACCTGAGGAAAGTTCCAACTCCAGTTCCAGAAACATAGCTAATAATGCTTCAGCTCTGGCACCACTTGGATTCATCATGCAAGAAGTACATAAAGTCTTACCTACAACCTTAGGACCACAGCCACAGAAAGCTTCAGTGTTACCCAGAATTGTACCTCAGACTGGGAAGAACACTCATCCATGTCCTAGAGTTCCAGGACTGCAGATAAAGCCACATGATCTGGTCCTATCCATGCTTGACCTACACACACCCTGGGTGACTTAAGAGATTCACTAATGGAGCTGTTAGCACTAATACAAACTGAAATTGTACCATAGGGAATGTCCATTCAGTAGATCTCATATCTTTAGTTACCAGTGCGATAGACCTCAGCATTTATTATACTGGCCCACTGGGACCTGGAAAAGGTTCCAACCCATCCTGTGACTCTAGAACTACATCTTCTGCCACAACCCTTGGTACCACCTAAGCGTATCCTGAAGAGCAGACTTTTCTACATACCATTGAGACTCTGACAGCTACTGTCACAAGCTTCGGTGCCACCAGGGCACTTATACTTCTGGAGCCTGAGGACACATACGTTTGAAAGCCTACATCTACTACCAAGTTATATAACTTCTTTTTGAAATGGCCACCATCTAGAGTATTGAGGGTCTCAGAGACACTGCTGATACTGAACAGTAACAAGCCACAGTGCTGCTGCTTCTGCTGCCTTTTCTAAAACAGGATCTTGCTGTGTATGCTAAGCTGGCTTTCAATTCAAGATCCTCCTGCTCTGCCCCTTAAGTGGTGGGAGTATAGGTAATGCACTGTATGCCCGCTGAGACTACTAGCTTTCAAAGCCAAAGCATGTACCCAACTGACACTGTGTGTCATCTAAATAGGAAAAACAACTCCCCCCATCTTTTTCTTACAAGAGCTGCTCTCTGAAACTGGAAGAGGCAACTGTTACAGCAGACGAGCAGACATAGTAACAAAGCATAGGAAACATGGTACCTTCAAAGGAAAAGTAGTTCTCCAGAAATTGACCCCAGTTTGAAGGAGCTATGTGAAATATCTGAAAAAACACTTGACAATGATCTTAAGCAAACCCAGTAAGATGCAAAAGAACACAGACATCAAAAATCTCAGAACCAGAAACTTTAATCAATAAAGTGCATATAATGGACTGCCACCCCAACAGTTCTAGGATAAGCAGAAGAATTTCTGAATCTGAGGAAAGTTTTAAGTTGACCTAGTGAGTAGAAGACAGTGTGTGAAATTTATGGGACACTCACTATTAGGTGAACAAATATTTGTTAAAGTCCCAGAAGTAGGACTTCCAGAGAGAGAAAAGGAGAAAATGGAAACTTGCCGAATCTTCAAAGAGACAATCAACACCTAGGTATCAGAAGCACAACTAAAGCATCCCAACTGAATTCAGCCAAAAGGGATTATCACCAAAGATATATTACAGAAAAAAATGTCAGAAGTCCAAAAGAATTCTAAAGGCAGCAAGAGAAGATCCATTAGAGTTAGAGTGGATTTCACAGAAGAAACCTAATAGGTCAAAATAGAATAGAATTAAATATTCAGAATCTTAGGAAACTTGATTACTACACCCAGGAAAACTGTCCTTCAGAAGGAAAAGAAAGTCTTTTCCAGATAAGCTGAAACCATCAGCCTAGCCTTACATTAGAAACAAAGGGATGATAACTACCATCATAGAAATCATATGAATTTACTGAACATACCAAAAGTACAGGTAGTAAGTGAAACATTAGCATGACAGGAGAAAAAAAATACCAAATGAATAAGAGAGATATGGAGAGAAAAAGCAAAAAATAAAACAAGCAGAAAACAACCAAATGATTGGAGGAAATTCACACCTGTTAGTAATAACCCTAAATGTGAATGGATTAAATTCATGAGCCCAGAGACAAATTGGTTTTTTTGTTTTTTTCTCTCGACAAGGACTTCCTGTAGCCCCAGCTGACCTGGAACTCACAGAGATCCACCTGCCTCTGCCTCCCAAGTGCTGGGATTAAAGGTGTGCCTCACCATGCTCTGCACAAAATTCTTTTCTAATTAACTCACAAAAACTTCAGATAGCTGGTTTAAGGAAGCCACTCAAGACGCTTGCCCAGTCCCAAACTCTGTATACTCTGAACTTCTCTACAGTAAGAAGCCAGGGAGCTTAGGGTTTTCCACTTTCACTATCAATTACATTATTATTATTTTTTTAATGGTTCTTGCTATTTCAATACCCAGAATGTTGAATGTACTTATTCACCATGAAAAAAAAGTAAACTTTGAAGGGGGAGAGGAAGCAGGCGGGAGGGGAAGCTTTGTAGTCTCTTTCATGACTCATGTGTCCTTTTGCCTAGTTTGCAAAGTAGATTTTTTAAAAAACCGATTTGCTGCATATGAGTAATATACTTCACCAGTGAAAAATGCACATAGACTGAAACTAAAAGGGTGGAAAGAGACAGAAGGTGTTACATATTGATAAAAGGTTCAACTCAGTAAGAAGATATAACTACCCAGATATATAAAACAAATATTAGTAAGACCTAAAAGAGGCAGACCACCACACAATAATAGTTGAGGATTTCAATATCCTGCTTTCTGCAATGGACAGAAGATCTAGACAGAAAATCTGAGTTGAACCATTTTATGAAACAAATCAAGTTAACAGATATTTACAGAATATCTATTTCAGCAGCAGTGTACACATTCTTATCAGTATATGCAGAATTCTCTAGGACAGATCAGATATTAGACAAATCAAATCTCAGTAAATTGAAAAAATTTAAGTCAGAACTTGGGTGTGGTGGCACATGTCTATAATCCCAGCACTAGGGAGGCTGAGGCGGAAAAACCACATTTGAGGCCAACTTGAGCTATGTAGTGAGACCCTGTCTCAAAATAAGACATCCCAAATTAGGTCAACAAGAATAAAAGAAAGACAGATACACAGGGAACGAAGAACGCGCTCTTAAATGACTAAAAGGTACTTGAAGATAAAAGACGCATCAAAAAATATCTAGAAGTAATGAAAATGACAACACATTGAAAAATAGAAAAAAAGCAAAGCCAAACCAAACCCAAAATGAAGAAGAAAGAAATAATAAAGGTCAGAGCAGAAATAAAATTAAAACCACAAAGAACGTACAGAATATCAGAGTTGGCTCCCCTCTTGGAAGGATAAGCAAAGTCCTGAAAAACTAGAAGAATGAGTAAAGTCCTAAACATACACAAACCTACCAAAACTGAATCAAGAAGAAACAGAAAATGTAAACACACCAGTAATGAGATTATAAGTAACTGAAATTCTCACACTTCACTTGATAGTCCCATCCATCTCTGGGACCCCATTACACTGGCTTAGTAGGTCTGTCATTTTCAGGAACACAGTAAAGCAAGAGGACACCATGTTAAGTAGAATAAGCCAGACACAAATAGAAATATTCTTTCTCATACGTAGAAACAAAAATATCAAACAAGAATTTCAAAGCAGAAGAAAGAGCAGTAAGGACTGGAAGGGAGTCAGGGGGAGGGTAGAAGGGTATATAGGCATGTGTATACATACATGAAATTATCAAGTAAATCCTATTGATTTGTACAATTAATCTGAGTTAATTACAATAAAAACCTATTCCCAAAAATAGAGGTGGAAGGAATTCTGCCCAACTCATTATAAGGCACTGCCCTGTGTCTTTCCTATGGAGATACAGAAAACACATTTATTTACCCACAAGTAGGGAAGGAAGCTACACACCAAAGAAAGATTTGGTCAAATCTAGTTTGACAAATAAGTGAGATTATTAGTTACTTAGAGCATAGGTGATTGTGGGCAGCTCCACCACTGAAAAGCCCTACCCCTAGCTAACTTTTTCACTATACTGTATCACATGCTGAGGGAGTGGTGATTGGAATTTTAGGAGTAGGAGCTTGTGGGGAACCCCACCCTCACACCAACAAGGCAATGTTAGCCCCATTATAGCTCCCTGCTCTATAGCTTTGTTTATTTTGTTGCTGTCACTGTGGACCTAGGTCTCATGTAGGTCACTATAGCTAATCTGCTTCAAGATGGTGATCATGATGTAAAGCTGGGAAGAAACAGCTATACTATGCCATAATACCAAAACTAGACAGGAATGCAGCAACAAAAAAGGAAACTATAGATCCTTATCCCTGATGAACATAGATGTAGAAA
Source organism: Nannospalax galili (assembly GCF_000622305.1). Lineage (NCBI taxonomy): Eukaryota > Metazoa > Chordata > Mammalia > Rodentia > Spalacidae > Nannospalax > Nannospalax galili. The sequence goes on along the minus strand of NW_008355644.1, from coordinate 448,313 downwards.
CTCCCAGTAAAAACCCAACAAACCAAATCTACTAGCACATCAAAAAGATTATATAGCACAAGTCAAGTGGGATTCATCCCAGGGATGCAAGGATGATTCAACATACTCAAACCAATAGATGTGATACAGCACAGCAACAAAATGAAGGACAAAAACCATGCAGTCATCTCTATATGTAGAAAAAGCATTTGATAAATTCTCAACACATTAGAAATGGAATGTCAAAATACCAAGGTTATATAGTCACTAAAACAGCATGTAACTGACATAAAAACAAATAGGCCAGTGAAACAGAGCAGATAGCCCAGAAATTAGTCCATGTTGATACAGCCAACTACTTTTTGACAAAGGTGCAAAGAACATACAAAAGAGAAAGGACTCTTCAATAAATGATTCTGGCCATGCGTTATCCACATATATAGAAATATGTAACTAGATATTCCCTTCCTAGTGAACACAAAAGTAAAAAACCTTTTTCACACTCTTACTAATTAAAGACATTTCTTGGACAGCTAGAGTGTTTTGAACTTTAATATTTAGTTATTAACTAGAGTTGGAAATGTGTGGTTAACCTTAAAGTCTTGCTGAACCTAGGAAAATATCTCCCTAGGTGATCCTGTTTGAGCAAGGTGCAAGAGACTCTGTCTTCACAGGCACTGTCTATTCAAGTGTTCTCCTTTCAAATGAATTTGTATGTTTATGCCCTGGAGCCTTCAATGGGTGGAGTATTGCCCTTCAAGTTACCATTCCTGTTATTTCAATGAAAAGTGCAAGATTTACAAAATTTTAAATTTGCACATTTCCTTTTTCTCTTTGTAAAAAGGAAAAAAAAATAATAAATCTGGCAAAAAGCAGTGAGCCATAACCGGGCCACACCTGTATGCTATGCTCTTTTGAAATTTCTCCATCAAATAAATTAGTCTGTAACTTTTTTTTTTGTCTTTTTGAGACAGGGTCTCCCTGTAGCCCCAGCTGTCCTGGAACTTGCTATGGAGACCAGGCTGGCCTTGAACTCACAGAGATCCACTTGCCTCTGCCTCCTGAGTGTTGGGATTAAAGGCATGTGCCACCACGCCTCGCTTGTCTGTAACTTTTAAAGTTAGCTTCACCCAAATTTTCAGGACACCAGGAAGAATGTGGCAGAAATGGCCTGTGTACTTGATACAGTCGTTGAATTCTCCTGAGTTCAGTTTTCAGTGTTGCGTTTCTGTTGGCATTCTGACTTTCTACCCTTCTGCTGGAATGATCATTAAGTTGCCTTACAGCATTCCAAGGCTTCTCTAGCTTGCTGCTCTAAACTTTTTCATATTCTTCCCACATACCAATTCTAAAGGCCTGTCAACCACATGGTCTGGTGTATTAGTGATTAAAAACACTGACCAAAGCAACTTATAGAAGAGTTTATTTGAGCTTATGGTTCCAAAAGGATTAGGGTCTGCCATGGTGGGGAGGCATGATGGAAGGAGGTGGCCAGAGCAGAAAGCAGAGTGTTCACATCTTCAAGCATGCATAGGAAACAGAGACTGGAAATCCTGCAAGGCTTAAGAACTCTCAAAGCCTGCCCCCACTGATGTGCTTCCTCCAGTAAGCACACACCTCCTAAAACCTCCTGAAACAGTGCCATTAACTGGGGACAAAATGTCCAAATACTTGGAGCCTGTGGGGAGCATTCTCATTTAAAGTACCACATCTGGCTTAGCCCAAGACCTCACTTCTTGCTAACACTTCTCCTTTTTATATGTTAACTTTTCTCATCATAGTGACAGAGCAACATAGGGTGAAGGATTTATTTTGGCTCCATCATGATGGGGAAGGTAGAGTCAGGGTTCTTTCTGTGGCAGTGGGAGCTTCTGGTAAAGCTTTTTAACATCTTAGTAGACCAGCAAGCACAGAGCTCTAGTCAGATGCAACTCTGGGCTAACCCTCAAGGTCCATCCCTTGGTGGTGTACTTCCTCCAGCTAGGCTACATCTCTTAACCTCCCAAACAGTGCCATGGCCAATTGGGGACCAGGTATTCAAAAGCATGCACATATGGGGGGCATTTTACATTCAAACCATAACATGCTGGGAGGCTTACTACTTGCAGTTACTACTTAGACCTTTTCTGGATCTTGGCGGTAGAAAAACATGAATAGAACATAGAAGAGGAAAGTAAACTGTCAACATTTGCAGATAAACTGATTACAAACTTATAAAATCTTAAGAGAATTAGTTGGTAAGTTGTGAGAGAATAATTGCCTCAAGAAATCAAGACTGGGCAGGATACCTGCTTTTCTAAAAGCCCTCATTTTTTTTGTAGTACTGCACATTGAACCAGAGGCCTTACACATGCTAAGTGTGCACTCTACTACTGTGTCACATCCTGAGCGCATCTCTAAATTTTGAGAGGTAGAGTGGGGATACTGAGGATTGAACTCAGGGTTTCATGCATGCTAGGCAAGCTTTCTACCACTAAGCTACATCTCCAGAGCAATTTGTCCATAATTTTTTTTTTTTTTTTGGTTGTTTTGAGACAGGATCTCCCTGTAACAGGTATTCAAAAGCATGCACATATGGGGGGCATTTTACATTCAAACCATAACATGCTGGGAGGCTTACTACTTGCAGTTACTACTTAGACCTTTTCTGGATCTTGGCGGTAGAAAAACATGAATAGAACATAGAAGAGGAAAGTAAACTGTCAACATTTGCAGATAAACTGATTACAAACTTATAAAATCTTAAGAGAATTAGTTGGTAAGTTGTGAGAGAATAATTGCCTCAAGAAATCAAGACTGGGCAGGATACCTGCTTTTCTAAAAGCCCTCATTTTTTTTGTAGTACTGCACATTGAACCAGAGGCCTTACACATGCTAAGTGTGCACTCTACTACTGTGTCACATCCTGAGCGCATCTCTAAATTTTGAGAGGTAGAGTGGGGATACTGAGGATTGAACTCAGGGTTTCATGCATGCTAGGCAAGCTTTCTACCACTAAGCTACATCTCCAGAGCAATTTGTCCATAATTTTTTTTTTTTTTTTTGGTTGTTTTGAGACAGGATCTCCCTGTAACCCCAGCTGCCCTGGAACTCACTATGTAGACCAGGCTAGCCTTGAACTCACAGAGATCCACCTGCCTCTGCCTCCCAAGTGCTGGGATTAAAGGCGTGCGCCCAGCTTGTCCATAATTTTTAAAAGTCAAACATAAGCAGTTTGGATTTTTGAAAACTAAATCTTAAACTTGGAGCTAAAAAACTTAGTGAAGGTGGTCACATAGAAAATAGAGGAAAATCAATTGCATTTTAGAATTGCTATTCATAATAGCAGTAAAAACTTGAAAGTATTCAAGAATAAACTTAAGAAATATGCAAGACCACTGGGTGTGGTAGTGAATGCTTGATCAGCCCAGCACTCGATCTGGAGGACAGTCTGGGCAATGTACATAATACTCTATGTTTAGAAAACAAAAGCAACCAAACAGATGACCTAGAGGAAGAAAATAATAGAACTTTATGAAAGGACAGATAAAAGCCCCCAAAAACAGCCATGTCATGTTGTATGTGAAGACTCAGTAAGGTAGCAACATCAGTTTTCATCAGTTACTCCCTAAATTTGTTGTAGTTTTTTACAATTTCTCTGTAGTCAGAAATTCCTTAAGAAAAGCTAAAGAAGTTTTTTTTTTTTAAGTGAAAATATAGAAATTGGGTAGGAATGTCCTTACAAGTACTAAAATAGCAGTTGCTAATATAAAAAGATGTGTATTATATGGCAAAGAAAAATTTCAAGGCTTATTTGCACACACCTTTAGTTACAGCACTTGGGAGGCAGAGGCAGGTGGATCTGGTCTACATAGCCAGTGCCAGGCCAGCAGGGGCTACAGGGAGACCTTGTCTGAAAAAGAACCCCCCTCCCCAAAAAAAAGCCAAAACAAAAAACCAAATAAAATAAATTTCATATCTGGGGAATGATAAGAAATTAGCCAACAAATGATGTTAGTGTAAATGAAAATTAATTGGGGGAAAACATTTTCATCCTTACTGCGTTTTTTTTTCCCCTAAGTTATTTTGAGCTCTCAGGATTTAGGTATGGGGCTGGAGAGATGGCTCAGTGGTTAAGAGTGTACTGCTCTTCCAGAGGGCCCAAATTTATTTTAGAACACCCATGTTGGGCAGGTCATAACCACCTATAATTCCATGGGTTCTCATGTCCTCTTCTGGCCTCTGGGGGTACCTGCACTCATATCCACCACCCCCAATACATAATTAAAAAATAAATCTTAAAGATTTAAATATGTAAAGTATCACAGGACACTTTAAAATATGTAACCAGGGCCAGACCTCATAATAGAAGCTTTAAGTTTATGTGTACCATGATGCAAAATCATAAAATATTTATAACATATGGAAAAGGGTACTTGACTTGGACCAAGTATATGAACAAAGATAGGAAATGGTCATAATGTGAATGAGTATTAGTCCTCATTCAGGGAATGTAAGTGGAAATGATAAAGTTAGATGGTATAGGCATCTGTACATTGGTACAGATGTTTTTGGGAGGCAGAGCCATCACCAATTGTTAACAGGCATTTCCTTACACTAGGAATTTCACTTAAACCTAGACATTAAAAGGTGTTTACCGATGTTTAAAAAGGAGCATCTGGGGCTGGAGAGATGGCTCAGTGGTAAAGAGCACTGGCTGCTCTTGCAGAGGACTTAAGATTCCCAGCACCCATATAGTGACTAACAACTGTCCATAACTCCAGTTCCAGGAGATCTGATACCCTCTTCTAACTTCCACAGACATCACATGACATGGGTGCACTTATATACATGCAGGCAATATACTCATACACATGAAAAATAAAAAATATTTTTTAAAAAGGAGCATTTGTTTACTTAATTAGCAAAGAAACTGAGTAACATTGAAGGCACATTTTTACTCTGTTGGATAGTTTGCTTCACATTTTTCTCATATGCTGTCTGTCTGTCTGTCTGTCTGTCTATGTATTGTCTGTCTATCAAAAGAAACACCGTTATTCCCCAAATCAGAAACAATTTAAATGACCTCCATTACAGTAGGATTGTATATATTTTATTAGGTAGCTTTTATGGTAAGTTGATAATAGCTATGCCACAGGAACATAGCTAGAAATTTTTGTAAAATACTTATGAAAGTATGTATATGTGTATGTATAAGGAATGATTTAATTTACATGAGATAAAAACATGTATATGTACATTAATTTTTTTCATGTGTATGGTACTGGAGATTGAACCAAGGAGCTTACACATAGACAGGGAAGTGCATTACTACTGAGTGTATTCTCTACCTTTTTTGGTATCTTTTATTTTAAGACAGGGTCTCATTAAGTTGCCCACACTGGTTTTGAATTTACTTTATAGCCCAGGCAGGCCTTGAACTTGTGATCTTCTTGCCTCAGCCTCCTGAGTAGCTGGGATTAGAGCCTGTACCATTAGGCTTGACTTGTGTGCATTAAAATTGTTAGCATGTGTATTAGTCACTTTTCTGTTGCTGTGATAGAAACACTGACCAAAGCAACTTATAAAAGAGTTTATTTGAGCTTACTAGGGGTCCAGGAGAATAACAGTCCATCTTGGCAGGGAGGCATGGTGACAGAGGTGGCTGGAGGAGGAGCAGAAGCTAAACTCTGCATCTTCAAGTAGGCACAGGAAGCAAGAAAGCAGCTGGAGATCTGGCAAGGCTTAAGAACTCTCTAAGCCCACCCCTAGTGACATGTTTACTCCAGGATAGCCACACCTTCTAAGACCTTCCAAAACAGTGCCACCATCTGGGGACAAAATGTCCAAATACTTGGAGCCTGGGGGGGGGCATTTTCATTCAAACCACCACATTCCACCTCCTGGCCCTCATAGGTTCATGACCATATAAAATGCAAAATGCATTCAGTCCAACTTTAAAAGTCCCCATAGTCATTATCGGTCTCAATACTCCAAAATCTCTTCTGAGACTCAGGGAAATATCTTAACTGTAAGCCCCTGTAAAATTAAAAGACAAATTACATACTCCCAACATACAGTGGAACTGAATGCACATTACCATTCCAAAAGGGAGGAATAGAAGCATAGTAAGGAAATACTGGATCAAAACAAGACCCAAGACCGAAAACCAGCAGGGCAAACACCAAATCCAGTAGCTCCATGTCCGACTTCTGAGACTTCACTTCCAAAGGGCTTAGATGGCTCAGCCTCTTGTGTGCAACACTCATCTCTCTTGGTGCTGGTACCACTCCCTGGTCTGCAGGTCTTGGCAGATGCCTCACAGCTCTGGCATCATGAATGTCTTCTTGGGATCTCCATTGCCAACCAGGCTTCACCTTCACAGCTTCATGCAATGGCCTCTCAGGGCCTTCTCTATGCAGGGGAACCCCTGCTGCATGCTGCCTGGCCTCTGAGGCTCTCTGAAATGAAACCTCGGAGGAAGAATTGATGACCCTTCATTCTTCCATCTTTCATGCCTCTAAATCCAGTACCAGGTTGAGCGACACTGCCAAGTTTGACTGCAAGTTTGGGGTGGACTCCAGCCTGCTTCATCCATTTTAGAAGTTTTTCTCTTCAGTGGTCCCTTTGGCATTTTCCTTTCACAAGTTGGAGGTTTAGCTGGATGTGGTCTTGCCCTGGAGACAGTCTCTCCATTGTTTTAAGTTTGAATCTCTAGGCCTCTCCTTAATCACTTTAATCTCCTTATCAAAGGGATCCTGTCCAGCACAGGCCAAGGCTCCAACATTTATCTTCCCAGTGCTCTTTTTCAATCCAAACTGTATTTCTTTCTGTGCCATTTGCTCTTTTTCACTGTAGATCTGCATAATATTCACCATTCATAGCCATGCCACCATTTCTACATTAGGCTGTCTTGAAATTTCTTCCACCAGAGAAATTAGTCCATTGCTTTTCAATTTAGCCTCAGGTAAGCTTTTTGGTTGAGGGCAGACTCCAGCCAGACTCTTTGCCAGAATATCCCAAGTGCTGCTTAAATCCTTATTTCCTTCTGGAACTACATTGTTCCCAGGTGCCTACTAGAGTGGTCCGTTAAGCTTGGCTTACAGCAGTCAATCGCTTTTCTAGCCCAACCTTCCAGAGTCTTCCACATTTCTTCAAAACCCCACATGGTCAGGTTCTTCACAGCCAACAGCCCACTCTCTGGTACCAATGACTGTATTAGTCACTTTTCTGTTTCTGTGATAGAAACACTCACCAAAGCAACTTATAAAAGGAAGAGTTTATTTGCGCTTACGGGTCCAGAATTACAATCCATCTTAGCAGAAAGACATGGCGACAGAGGTGGCTGGAGGCGGAGCGGAAGCTAAACTCTGCATCTGCAAGCAGGCACAGGAAGCAAGAGAACAACTGGAGATCTGGAAAGGCTTAAGAACTCTCTAAGCCCACCCCCAGTGATGTACTTCCTCCAAGATAGCCACACTTACTAAGACCTCCCAAAACAGTGCCACCATCTGGGGACAAAATGTCCAAATACTTGGAGCCTGGGGGGGAGGGGGGGCTGACATTTTCATTCAAACCACCACAGCATGTTCCCAGTGGGGAGTGATTCAGGAGAAAGTAGAACTATGATTTATTTTATATTTCTTAAATTATAATTACATAATATTTGAAGGGAATAAAAATGTGTATTCTGCATACTTTTCAACTGCTACTGCTTTGGTAAGTTTACATAGTATATAAAAGGTGATCTAATAACTTCAACAAAACACCTTTACTCCTCTCAGTGGAGATGCTATTGAACTGTTTCTTTCATGTGAGACTGCCAGTTATAAAATCCATGCCCTAAAACTTAATAAAGCAGGAATGAAGACTATCTGCAGCTTCCTCAGATCTCTAATGATAATCAGGTGAGTGGAGAGCAGGGTCATCTTGTCATTATTCATAAATAATCTTGGTTGGAACTGTACTGACTCTCAGATCATTTTGGAAAGAAGTGGCATCTTGACAGTATTGAGTTTTTATTAGTCCTTAAAGGATTTTCTGTATATAAAATTATGCTACCTATAATTGGCAAATTTTCTTTTCCATTTTAGATGCTTTTTGTTTTTCTTACCTTATTGCTCTGGCTGAAACTTACAGTACTATGTTGAACGGAGTGGCAAACATGGGGTCTTGTCTTGTTTCTTTACTTTTACTGAGGCAGGGGTGGGGGAGCAGGACATCAACCTGTCACTATTGAACCTGAGGTTTTTTCATACCTGGCTTAAAAGTTCTCTTCTCCTAATTTGAGTGTTCACTGTTTCTCAATGTGGGAAACTGTTCCTTTCCTTATCCCTTTCCCACATCCCCAAACCCCACCACAAGCAGCTTTTTACATGATGCAACATATACTGGCTGATGAAAGCACCCATGGGTTTGGCTTCAGAATTCACCAGCACCATAGCAACCAGTCTAAAGGGAGTTAAAGTGCCAGCCAGTCTACGGTGTAGTCAGTGATCTCTATAGCTACAGAGACTTGTACAGGGGAGGCCCCTGAGGATAGAGCATCACTGTATTTACAAGTTTGGGCTTAGTGTCTGAGACTTGCTCCAGGAAAGGTAAAGCTTTTAAAACAATATACCTTTCCTGGGGGCCATTCTTGACAATGTAATCTATCAGGATCAAGTTGAAGAAAGAAGGGGAGATTGAGAAAGGCTTAAAAAGAGTAAACATTGAGGGGAGAGCTCAGATATGTCTTAGGTATTAGAATCACAGAACAAAGTCATATTTAAGAATGCATGGGCGTCTTGACCCCACTTGACTCCAGGCCACACCGAAGCCTGCTGGATCTCGCCCTTACTAACCTCCCAAAGGGGCTTTTCTGGCACTCAGTCTAGGAAGCCAAAGCTGACTCTAACCTGGAAACTGTTGTGTTCAAGAACATTACCTTTCCTTCCACAGCTAAGTTCTACTTGCTGGCCAACTTACCAAACTAACATATTATTTAAAAACATACACATGTATGTATATGGTCTATAAGGAAAAGCAAATTATTAACACTATAGTCAAGATCATGAATTTGTGATCAGGAAGTGGCTCAGGAAGTGTCTGACTGAGCTCTGGCACATGATCACACAGGTTCTCCACTGCACTGCTCTAGCAGATGTTGTGCATACAGACTATGGCTTCTATTCTCAAGTATTGAAGACAGTTTCTTGCTGAGAGATGGGTACACAGGCATTCATATTTTTCCACACAGTAACATGTATTTTACTTAAGACTTCTGAATGACTAATGCATCAGGAGGGGACATTTCCAAAGGATCAGTGTGCTGGATAGCTTTAGTGTCAACGTGACACACCTGGGTTGAGGGAGCCTCAACCGGGGAATCGCCTCTATTGGAATGGCCTGTGGCCATATCTGAGGGCATCTTCTTGATGAGTGATGTGGGAGGGCCCAGCCCACTATGAGTGGTGCCACCCCTGGGCAGGTGGGCCTGTGTTGCATAAGAAAGCAGGCTGAGCAGGGGCCAGGGGAGCAGGCCAGTAAGCAGCTTTCCTCCATGGCCTGTGCTCCAGCTCCTGCTTCCAGGTTTCTGCCCCGAGCTCCTACCTTGGGCTCCCTGATGAACTGCGACCTGGGAGTTGTAAGCTAAATAGACCCTTTCCTCCCAAAGTTGATAGTGGTCAGAGTATTTTGTCACAGCAGTGAAGAAGAAACTAAGACGATCAGTAAATAAGTAATTTAGGCTTTGACCAACATCAGATCCCTCATTTCTGTTGTGTAAACAGCTTTATCTGTAGAGCTAGGAGGCTGGCTAGGTTTGGCTAAGGACTGCAGTTGCCAAACCCCAGATTAAACAATTAAAATCTTTAAAAGAGAAATAATACAGCTATGGCTTACTGAGGGTACTGGGAGTAGATTGTCTGGAAAAGGATTCACTGACGTTTGGATTAACCTGTGATCTCTGTTAATTTTTAGATTAAGTTAACGACTGACAAGATTTGATGTACATTTGATATTCTTTATGAGCTTGGGGTTTGGGCTTCCATACTGGCCACATATTTAGAGGAAACTGATCTTGAAAAACTGCTATTTCACTGGTTTCATTTTTATTATTTACAGACAAACTCATGAGTTATAAGAAAACCACCATCATCAATTTTGATTGATCATTTTGGTATCTGGTGTGATGCTGGGTGCTTAAGCATTGTTTCTCTTCCTTGCAGCACATTTTTGGTCTTCAATTTGCTTGTTGAGGATACTTGACATTTTTGTCACAGAGCTGAAAAAGATGAGCTTTAAACTACAGTCATTTTGTGTAAAGTTAGTCTTTTTTCCTACAGTGCACTAAAAGGCACTTCATTTTAATGCTTTTAAAACCAATTCGCTTTCAGATTGTCTTCACAGTTTCACCGACCTAGAAGAACTTGATGAGACAGAATTATATATGTGCCACAAATGCAAAAAGAAACAGAAGTCCACAAAAAAGTTTTGGATTCAAAAACTACCCAAGGTGATGAATTTCAGTTAAGATGCATTTTTGGCGGGGCATGGTGGTGCACACCTTTAATCCCAGCACTTGAGAGGGAGAGGCAGGAGGATCTCTATGAGTTTGAGGCCAGCCTGGTCTACACAGTGAGTTCCAGGCCAGCTGGAGCTACAGGGAGACCCTATCTTAAAGAAAAAAAAAAATCATGGAAGTAAATTAACAGATGAGTTACTTTATCAACCTTAAACTCTGTGAACTTTCTGTATTGGTTTTGTTAAAGGTTTCAGTAAAAACTGAAACCTTTAATTATTAAGGTAGGTATGCAAGAAAGTATCAAGGGATCAAGGGTCAAGAGAAAAATGGATAGGGCATAAAAATACTGAGTAGTTACTTAATGAAAGGCACATTAGGTGTTTGACTCAGTCTTTGTCCTTATCTTTGCTACCCAGGTGCTGTGCTTACATTTGAAAAGATTTCACTGGACAGCATATTTAAGAAATAAAGTTGATACGTATGTAGAATTTCCACTGAGAGGCCTAGACATGAAGTGCTACTTACTAGAGGTAAGGCAATGTTGAAAAGATGTCTTTTTGTTAAATCAAGTCTTCACACAGAGAAGCAGGACACACTGGTATCCTTGATAACTGCTCCTAACTCAGTTCTCCCTTGTTCTGTAGCCAGAGAACAGTGGTCCAGAAAGCTGCCTGTATGACCTTGCTGCTGTAGTGGTGCACCATGGCTCTGGGTGAGTTTGCCAGCTAGCTTCTTAGAGTTGGGAATACCAGGTAGCTAGTACAGGATGACCTACATTTTCTTACTACTCACTAATTCTTTCTGAACTCCCCTCCTTATGGGTTTAGATTCATTAAAGGGGTGCAGAACTTCCCCTGGTGTGAAAGAACATCCTGAGGATGCTGTGAAGCATTAAGGCATATGAAAGCAAAATGGACAACAGCCAGTCTGTTTTTTCACATTATGCTGAGTTGTGAGTCATCTTGTCTTCAAATGGTTTCTCTTAGCACACTGAAATTTAAGAAGTGACAATATATGAAATAACTTGTGTCACCTAACGATTAATTTTTTTTTTTTGTCTTTTTAAGACAGGGTCCTCCCTGTAGCCCCTGCTGGCCTGGAACTCTCTATGTAGACCAGGTTGGCCTTGAACTCACAGAGATTTGCCTGCCTCTGCCTCCCGAGTGCTGGGATTGAAGGTGTGCACCAACATACCCAGCTAAGATTCACTTTTTTTATATATATATTTTTTATTTTATGTGTACAAGTGCATTGCCTGCATGTTTGTGAGTGCACCCATGTTGTACAATGCCACAGAGGTTAGAAGAGGGCTTCAGATTCCCCTGGAACTGGAGTTAAGGATGTTTCATAGCCACATGTGGGTGCTGGGAATCGAACCCGGGTCCTCTGCAAGAGCAGTCAGTGCTCTTAACCGCTTAGCCATCTCTCTAGCCCCTAGGATTCACTTTTAATTTTGTTGAATATTGTTAAATTTCTTTTTCCCTGAACACTTGGGTTGTATTTTGTGGGTATCTAATTTATGGTCTGCTTAAGAGTTATTTTACTTTCGGGGATGGAGAGATGGCTCAGCGGTTAAGAACACTGACTGTTCTTGCAGAAGACTCGGGTTCAAATCCTAGCACCCACATGGCAGCTAACAACTGCCTGTAACTACAGTTCCAGGGGATCCAACAGCTTCTTCTGTCCTCTGAGGTCATTGCACGACATGGTGCACTTACCTACATGCAGGCAATATACTGATACACATAAAAATAATAAAATATTTAAAAAACAGATTTAAAAAATTATTTTGCTTTCAAACGTGGACCAGTGTACTTGGGCAAACCACTACCCATACTGAATATTATTTCCCTCACAATTTGTAGACATTTTATTATCCTGTGCCATGAATGACAAATCTGGAAGAAGTCTGAGTCCCATTTTATAGGCATCTGGTTTTTCTCTGTACATTGTAGGGCATTCTATTTTCAGGTATATTCCTGAATAGTCACTGGTTGGGAATACTTGGTTTGGTGTTTTCAGGCATGTTTTTATTCACTTTCTTCTCTTTTCTCTTGTGCAATCCCTATTAAATGCACAGTGAATTTCTTAAGTCAATCTCCCTTTCTCAAAAATTTTACTTTTTGTGGTTCTGAAGGTTATATCCAGGCCTACAGCCCCAAGTGTGCTAGGCAAGTGCTCTGCTACTGCACTCTGTACCTCCAGTCCACTCTAACAGTTTTGTATTATTTGATAGTCCCATTTTCCCCCCTGACATTCTATTCTTGTACTATGGTTAAAGTATTTTCTTGGAACTACTGGTATTGGATAGAATTTTTAAAGTTCTCTTTGGTTTTCTGCACAGAATTCCTCAGTGACTATTTCACTTGTCTTCTGGCACTTTTCTTTGTCATTTCTTACCCATCAAAAATCTGATTTTGGGGGCTATAGAGATAGCTCTACTCTTGCAGAGGACCCTAGTTTGGTTTCCAGCACACACATCAGGGTTGGCTTCCAGGGGCATCTACACTCAAGTGCATAGACACACATGTCATATACATGATTAAAAATAAAAATAAATCTGGTCCTTTAATCCCCATACTTGGGAAGCAGAAGCAGGTAAGAGCTCTGTGAGATCGAGGCCAGCCTGATCTACATAGCAAGTTCCAGGCCAGCTGGGACTACAGGGAGACCCTGTCTCAAAAAACAACCAACCTCTCCCCTCAAAAAAATAAATCTTAAAAGAATCTGATTTTTGGTTGTTTATTCAGAATCCCAGTAAATGGAAGAGTGAGGCTGTTCACTGTGGTCTTCTAACAGCTATGAAGGTCTCTACCTGCTGTCTCTCCTCAGGCAGGGCTGACTCTAGGGTGCCATGTACCAGTAGCTAGATCATACTGATGGGAGAACCCTTCATGAACAAGTCATAGGGGGAGCTGCTTTCCTCAAGGGGGTCTCCCTGTAGGTGCAGCTGGCCTGGAACCTGCTATGTAGACCAGGCGGCCTTGGAACTCACAGATCTGCCTGCCTTTGCCTCTGGGGTGCTGGGATTAAAGGCATGCGCCGCTAGGCCTGGCAGGTGGATGAGTTCTTAAGCTTGGTTTTTGCTCCCAAGACTCTGACAGGCACTCTTGCATTCAGTATTCCATGTTTATATAGACCCTGTGCTTATTAAGCTGTCCCACAGTTTTCTTTAGTTTCTCTCCTAACCCAGTGCCATCTGCTTTGTGTTCTAGAAACCCTCATTTTGTAGTCAGTTGATAGTGTATTCTTTGTTTTCCAGTGCAATACATTACATGTCTAGTCAGTGGGTTGGGAGGAAGATGAACATAACTCAACCAACCATCTGAAACTGGAAGCATATAGGATTTAGTCTTTAGTTATAGTACTTATTAAAGTCTGTGACATACATAACACTATACAGCTGCACAGATCCTTTTGTGACATCTGAAGTCTTTTCCTTTGACCTTTTGCTTTTTCTTTATAGGGTTGGTTCTGGACATTACACAGCTTATGCAACTCATGAAGGCCGTTGGTTCCATTTCAATGACAGTACTGTAACACTGACTGATGAGGAGACCGTTGTGAAGGCAAAGGCCTACATACTATTTTACGTGGAATGCCAGGCCAGAGCTGGATCAGACAAACTTTAATACTGCCTGTGATCGTTATTCATCAACTGTACCGGACAAACATTTCCAATTTTTCATAAATACTTGATCCAAGATTTAATTATATTACGCACTTTTCAATTTCCAGTTTTGGGTTTAGTTTTGTCAATGGTAGTGACTTACTGAAGGTGGGCACCAACTAATGTTTCGTTCTACCAGAAAACCTCAGCAGACATTTTTGATTTGCTGCTTTAGTTGAAATAATTCAATTTTTATATGTAGTTTCCAGAACTTAGTTCTGTTTGGCTTTTTGTGTATTAACATTTTCAGTTCTCATTCTGAGGCACATCTGTGCTTTCAGCCTCATGAGTGTCAAGAGTAACACTGCCTTACACAGCTGAGGTTGGGCTGACTCCACAGCGAGATCATGTGGGTGCAGAATCTGCAGCCAATGAGACTTCACAGTGATTTGCTCAGTAATAACTCTTTCTGGCTAGGCACTAACAGGGGCATCTTTAAGTAGACCAGGTAATTGCTGCCGTTGGTGTCTCTCAAGGCTGCTGCCTATCAGCGCTAAATAAATCTGTTGGTTTGGTTGTATATGTACTACAACTTCAAGAATTACTGTCTTGTTTTTTGTTGTTTTTTTTTTAGTGGGGTCAGGGGGCTTGGAATTTTCATGGAGGATATGCTGGGAATACTGAAAAGTCCCAAATATGGCCAAAAGATTCAAGTGTTTAAAAAGCCCTGTGATTGTGCCTGGCATGGTGGCACATGCCTGTAGCCCCAGCACTTGGGAAGCAAAAGCAGGCGGATCTCTGAAAGATTTATCGTCCTCTTTTTTTTTTTTTTTTTTTTTTTTTTTTTAAAAAAAAAAAAAAAAAAAAAAAAAAAAAAAAGCCCTGTGATTCAGCTGCATGGTAGAGGTGTTGTCCATGAGGTAGATTGCTTGTGGATCTGAAGTGACTCCAGAGTTGATGGTGACTGTCCCCTGACTTTAGGTGTTGCTGTGGAGTCTGCTTTCATAGTTGAAGGGCAAGTCAGCACTCTTCTGGATTTAAAAAAAAATTTATTATTTTTATTATGTGTATGAATGTATTAACTGCATGTATGTAAATGCACCCGTGTCATGCAATGCCCAGAGAGGTCAGGAGAGGGCGTTAGATGGTTGTTAGCTGCCTTTTTAGTGCTGGGAATTGAACCTGTGTATACCACGAGAGCAGCCAGTGCTCTTAACTGCTGAGCCATCTTTCTAGCCCTGCTCCTCTGGATTTTAACAGCTCTCCCTGCCTGTCCTCTCTGAGAGCATAGCAAAGTGAAAACATCCCGTCTCTGAAAGGGTAGTTTCTATTTTTGACTTCAGTAGCTTTAAGAAAATGACTGTTTAGGGAAATAGGAAGCAGCACTATTTGGATTTAGCCCAAGCTGAATCTTGGACCCATCACTTCATTTAAAGTAAGCAGCTAATCTCCTCTACAAGTGTTGCAGGTCAGAGGGCAGGAACTCTCAACACAGCCTGTGGGCACACGCCAAGTTTCCACATTCACCTGTGTAAGGGGCGAGATGGATTTTACCTTAAGCTAGCCAAGCAGACTTTTTAGTAATCTTGTTTTTTTATGAAGAGAAAAATGAAGACTTTAAATGTGAAAGTAAATTTGGTGGCTTTCCTCTTAGGTTAGTGTAAAATCGCAGGAGTAGACATGGCCTACTTCCATCTTAATATTAGGTGGATAAATCCCGTATTTCTGTAGAGCAGAAACTACATTCTGGGTCAACACCTTAAACATGAACTAATGTTGAAGTTGTTGTATCATTCAGTACAATAGCCACATGTGTCTATTTACACTTAAAACTCAATTCCTCAGTCACATTAGCCATGTCTCAAGTGCTGGGCACAGGACACTGAAGGTCTCCACAGGGCATGGAATTCTCTTGGGAAACACTGGTCTAAACTTTCATGCTGAAAAATAAATCCTTAACATTATGCTTAGATACTACAGTTTAGAATCAGTACTGGAAGATACTAAGAGGGAACCATGTATTTAAAACTATGTAGAGTGCTAAGTTATAGTAGGTTGAAATACTTGCTATTGTAATATTCAACTGGTTTTGATCCACAGAAATGAGGTTCATATGATTTCTCTAATATATTAGAATCTTGATAAAACAGCTAAGCCCAAAACGTGAGTCTCCTCTGCCCTTTTGCATAGCTCCTGTGAATCTAGGCTCCTCTGCTTAGAAAGGCTGCAGTTGTATTTCCAACACTGGCATTTATGTCTTAGCCTCTGAATGAGCAACTGTGATGACTTACGTAGTAAAAACTCAGACAGAGATGGTGCTGGAGAAGAGCTGACTTTCATACCAGGTGAAACTTGGCAGCAGACTGGACTGCTTTGTTGGGGAATGTGGTCTTTAGACAGGCAGCACTGGTGGAATGGCACATGGGAGGAATGCATCTCTAGGAATCTTTATAATGGTTTTATTTCTTGGCTTTACTTATGCAGCAATATTTAAGTGTCTCATGGAGACTCCTTTGAAAAGTGACTGGATCCATTTGAATTGTGCATCTGAACATCCATGATGTAAATGTGCCTATTTATATTTTACATCTTTAACTGTCAGCCTTATCATACCTCTGTTAAAGGCTGATCTTTCTGTGCTGTTCAGGGTCTTTCTCTGTGCCATGCATTTTAGCCTGCAGGTAGCTTTTTGCTCAGAGCTTATGCTGAGGCAGGGCCTCACACTTGCCCAGTCTCAGACTCCTTGGAACAGGAAACTCGGCAAGACCTCCAACACAGGTGGGGATAGAAACAGTTTGTGGCAACACAAATCTCTCTCCATGGTGGAGAACCTTGTACAGCTTATCCACTGTATTCTACTCAGTGTATAGTCATGACAAATAATAATGGAATAAAACCAGCCACATGTGCTGGCCCTGGCTAAGTGTTAACATGTGTCTCACCTGTGGGCCCTACTTAGCAGTGCAGTATTTTGGGCTGGGATATATTTATTTCTTAAAGCCAAACTTTCCTGTTTTTGGTTTAATGTACATGTATAAGCTTAACCCACTGTAGCCTCCACCATCCCCCAAACTCTCCCTGGGAAGATGTCACAGCATCAGTCAAAGGGGGCATGTGCTGTGTGAGTGGCAGGCTCCAGGCTCCCTTCCTGAACTGTGATATGATCATTTGCCATTAAGACCTAGTAATCTCTGTGATGCTGAGAGGACTGATTCATTCTAGTTGTAAATCACATCCCAGTCCTGCCTCACCAGCCTGGCTATTATGTGGAAAGTATTAAAAGTTCCCTCTTTGTTACTTCTGAACTCTTCAGTGGAGTTAGTAAGTGATGGTACATGCACTCTAGCTCTGAGCCTCAGAAGGCAGTAGAAAGCAGTTCTTGAAAAGAGCCCCAAGGCCCTGACCCTGCACTTAGGCAGGAGGAAGGCCCCGGGGAGCTGTCAGTGGCTGGACAAAGGGGCTCTATGAAATCCTCCTAGGCTTCTTGTGACCACTGACTATAAAAATGAAGTTTTTTCCTCCTTTAGAGGCAGATGCTAGCCCCAGGACCCAGTTCTTGGGCTCTGAGCAAAATATACCAGCTATAGTTTAAAGCTTGCTGTTAAACATTGCAGTTTAAAGTTCACTGCCCCAGGCCTCCTGCAAACAGAAGACCCAGGAATGACCTGTTTTCATACCTGTTGCTTGTCCTGTTGGTCTTCTGAAGTGGAAACCTCAGCTGCTCATGTCCTACATGTCCTGGGAGGCACTTTCCCTTTGGCTGTTGCTCAAAGTCAGCTACCACAAGCATGCTTGGAGTGTGAAGCCCATCTCCTAGACAAGGGCACTTCCATTACAACTATTTGGAGCACCCTCAGAGGAACAGGCTCCGCACATACCCTTGCTGATCCTTGGGTACTCCAGCAAGGCTATGGTACATCTGGGAAGTCAGGATGAACCACAAGGTGATTACACAGCTCTGCCTTTTAAGTAGCTGAAAGAACCACTTATTTCCAGGGGTCAGCTGAGTGTGAGGAGGCAGGTAGAGATGGGCTTTATAAGAAGCCACCAGTAGACCACAACCTTGCACTTCTGGGGGAGAAGTACAAGTGGACAGAGCCCAGATGGTGTCAGCTCAGACTACACAACTCAGACAACTAACTTAAAATGGCGGTAGTGCTGGTTAGCCCCTCCTTCACAAATGCTTCCTTCTTGCTGTTTGTATGCTGTCACTTTTAGGAAGTTTCCTTTGTCCTCTTGGCATGCCAAGGTAATGGAGGTTCAGAAGAACCAGCTAAGACTGGCACTACTGGGAAGCATGCTGATTATAAGGGCCTCTCTCCTTAACTGCCTTCTGCATGCACAGCAGCATGGGCCCAATGGAGCCTTGGGTCTAGAAATACATGCAGCATTGACTGCCACATCTGGACCACTCCACACACCTGGAAAGTGAAACTTCCAATTCTAGTTCAACGAGGATGAACAGACTTGACCACTAAGCTGGGCTGGCATAGGTAAGCTGTTCTCAGTCACTACTACAAAAGGCAGACATGGCCTTCACCGCTGCCCTGCATCAGTCCCCACAAACAAGCCCATCAACCAAAGCCCAGATTCAGAGTAGGGGAACCAGGCAGGGCCATGGGGGTGGAGGGTCAGCTGGGGCTATAGGGAGACCCTGTCTTAAAAGCAAGCATGGGTCAGGGGAGCAAGCCAGTAAGCAGCATTCATCCATGGTCTGTGCTTCAGCCTCTGCCTCCAGGTTCCAACCCTGTGCCCCCTCAGTGAAGAAGAACTGTGCGACCTAGGAAATATAAGCTAAATAAACCCTTTCCTCCCCAAGTTGGTATTGGTCAGAGTGTTTTGTCATGGCTATTGAAGGCAAACTAGAACAGAAGTTGGAGTGGGGTTTAGAAGTTTGGAATAGAAAAAAGGTTGAATGCTGTAAGCAAAACAATGCACTGTTCTAGTAGGAGCCTGGAAGAAAGTAGTGCTGAGAGCAAAGTAGTTCCAGACTGAAATACGGACTTAAACAGCAACTGGGATATTTTAGCAAAGAATCTGGCTGCTGTCTGCCCACAACTTAAGAGCTTGCCTGAGGCCAGCTTGAAAAGCAGTGGACCAATTTCTTTGGCAGAGGATATTCAAGACACACTAGAAATGGTGGCATAGCTATTAATGGTAAATATTATGCAGATCTACAGTGAAAAAGAGCAAATGGGGCAGAAAGAAACGCAGAATGTACCATTTGGATTGAAAACGCAAGGAAGATTAATGTTGGGACCCAAGGCTTGTGCTGAAGGAGAGAATCCATTTGATAAGGGGATTAAAGTGATTAAGGAGAGGCCTAGAGATTTGTACTTAAACAATGGAGAGAGTGCTTCCAGGGCAAGACCACACCCAGCTAAGCCTCGAACTTGTGAAAGGAAAATGCTGCAGGGGTTTTCTACTGGAAAACCACTTAAGAGAAAAGCTTCAAAAGTGGATGAAGCAGGCAGGTCCATCCCAAACTTGCAGCCAAACTTGGCAATGTCAGTAACCTAGTGCTGGCTTTAGAGGCATTGAAGATGCAAAAGTGAAGGGGTCACAGTTCTTCCTCCGCAGTTTCAGAGAGCTGCTGAGGCCAGGTAGCATGCAGCAGGAGCATCCCTGTATAACGGAGGCCCTGATAGGCCACCGCATGAAGCTGTAAAGGTGAAGCTTGGGTTGGCAGTGGAGACTCCAAGACGACATTTGTGATGCCAGAGCTGTGAGACATCTGCCACGGAAAACTGCATACAGGCCCAGGAGAGAGATATTGCACCCAGCCAAGCTGGGAGGCTGAACCATCTAAACCCTTTGGAAGTAAAATTCCGGAAGTCAGAAGTGGAGCTACTGGATTTGGTGTTTGTCCTGCTGATTTTTGGTCTTTGGGTCCAGTATTTCCTCACTATGTCTCTTTCTCCCTTTCGGAATGTGAATGTGAATTCAGTTACACTCTATGTTGGGAGTATATAATTTGTCTTTTGATTTTACAGGGGCTTACAGTTAACAGATTGCCCTGAGTCTCAGAAGAGACTTTGGGCTTTAGAATAGTATTGAGAATGGTAATGACTTTGAGGACTTTGAAGGTAGCACTAACTGCATTTTGCATTTTATATGGTCACGAGCCCTTGGGGGCCAGGAGTGGAATATGGTGGTTTGAATGAGAATGTCCCCCCATAAGTTCCAAGTATTTGGACATTTTGTCCCCAGTTGGTGGCGCTATTTTGGGAGGTCTTAGATGATGTGGGTATGCTGGAGGAAGCAAGCATGTCACTGGGGGTGCTTAAAGAGTTCTTAAGTCTTGCTGAATCTCCTGTCACTCTGCTTCCTGTGCCTGTTTGAAGATATAAGAGCTTAGCTTCTGCTCCTACTCCAGCCACCTCTGCCACCATGCCTCCCCACCATGACAGACTCTTGCCCCTTTGGAACTATAAGCTAAATAAACTCTTTTATAAGTTCCCTTGCTCACAGTGTTTTATCACAGAAACAGAAAAGTAACTAAGATAATAGGTCTCAAATTTCCCACTGCATATGCACACCACTCCTAAAAGTCAGAGAAAGTTGAGTGTGGTGGTACAAGCCTTTAGTCCCAGCACTTGGGAGGCAGAGGCAGGTGGATTTCTGTGAGTTTGAAGCCAGCCTGGTCTACATAGTGAGTTCCAGGCCAGCTGGGGCTACAGAGAGACCCTTTTTCAAAAACAAACTCCAGGGAAAAGGGGAGGAGGTGAATATGCCTGTTATTTTGTTTGTGACAGTTTTAGAGGTGTATGCACATATGCAACCCCATCAAATGGTATTCAGAAAACTCAAATCATACCTCAATAAAGGTGTTCAGAAACAGAAAGTAGAAGAGCTACCTCCATCCATTCTGACATTCTGACAAGCTGGGATATACAATGAAAATGTAAAAAAATTATATAGATACACAGATACAGACACAGTGGTAAAAACGCTTCAACTAAATCTTCAATTTAGGGGAAAAAAAACATTTGGGAGGACAAGGAGATACCTTTGCCCAGTGAGAGCAGCAGGATTTGCAGGCAGCTCAGTCTTGCCTGGAAGCTATTAAGCTCCTGAGCAAAAGTAACAGAAAAGCAGGACCCTCAGACTCCAATCATGGCTCCACTTGGAGCCTGTTACCTCCCTTAGCTCTAGATTTTTGGGACAGGCCTCTTCCTAGCAAGGGTGGAGCAAAAGAGCCACACTGATACACTCAAAGATCCAACAGTTAACATTCACCATCCATCCCTGCCAGCAGATGATTGCAAGCCCAGGCCAAACTGTTCTGGCCCAATGAAAATACCTTGAGAAAAGC
This sequence comes from Nannospalax galili, assembly GCF_000622305.1. Taxonomy (NCBI): domain Eukaryota; kingdom Metazoa; phylum Chordata; class Mammalia; order Rodentia; family Spalacidae; genus Nannospalax; species Nannospalax galili. Next base: position 426,926 of record NW_008355644.1, on the reverse strand, counting down.
CAAGAGCTCTGTGCTAAGCACCATTGTCAGGTCAGAGAAAAAAAAAATTCCCTTTTAAGGAAACTGTTTAACTTCAATGTGCTGCTTTTCTGCCAGTACTTCTCACATAAGCCAAACTACAGATGGCTGCA
>NW_008355644.1:395350-426667 GCF_000622305.1 Nannospalax galili | reverse complement strand
CCCCCGCCCCCCTGCCTGTCCACCCAGAGCTTCAGCACCACTTGTTGGCCAAAAATAAACACCATTCCTCAACCATATATGTCCACCAGCTTTCAGCTAGGGGGGAGGAGGAGCAGAAGACAGGTCAGACCCAGCCTGGGTGCACTCGTGTGGCTCGCCATGCACATAACCCAGCTCAACCGGGAGTGTCTGCTACACCTCTTCTCCTTTCTGGACAAGGACAGTAGGAAGAGCCTTGCCAGGACCTGCTCCCAGCTCCAAGATGTGTTTGAGGACCCTGCTCTCTGGCCCCTGCTACACTTCCATTCCCTCACCGAGCTCAAGAAGGACAACTTCCTGCTGGGCCCAGCACTGCGCAGCTTGTCCATCTGCTGGCATTCCAGCAGAGTGCAGGTGTGCAGCATCGAGGACTGGCTCAAGAGTGCCTTCCAGAGGAGCATCTGCAGCCAGCATGAGAGCCTGGTCAATGACTTCCTCCTGCAGGTGTGTGAGAGGTAGGCCACCTTGCCCCTGAGCAGAGGCCTTACTGGTCCAGGCTCTAGGAGGGACAAGGAAGCCTAAGATCAAGATGGCTTATCCTTTGGGGTGCCTCAGATTAGGTCCAAAGACAGCCAGATCTTGACTTGGTACTGTGCGCAGGGGGTGGGTCAAATCTTGAAGGAAACAGCTCACCCCATTTTCAGCCTCACAGGTCCTGTTGCTGCTTCTGTGGCAAAGGAACTATGGCTAAGCTACCCCTTGGGCCGTGGTCCTCCCTGATAGCCATTAAGGGCTGGGTGGATCCAGCTGGACCTTAGTTTTCAAGGTTAGGCACTGAGAAAAGGCTCCCACATGTATCAACTGGCCCAGCCCTTCATTCTGGCCAAGTATTCCCCAAAGCCTGAGAAATGCTGATGGAGGACAGCAGGGTGCTCAAGTGAGCTGAGCCCAGGAAGACTGCAGAACAAGAGCCAATGTTTCCTTGGGGAGCACAGTCATTTCTACAGTATTCAAGGAGTGTTTCTTTCACTTTTCAAAGGGGCACAATGGAGGCTCTAAGAGATGCTGTGATGTACTCAGGGTAGGCCTGCCAAATTTTAGCAAATAAAAATATACACTGCCAATTACATTTGAAATTGAGATTAAAGTGACTAACTTATGTCTATTCCCCAAACATCCTCTATTTGAGCTTTTGACCCCATTCCTTGCATAGGCTAAACCATGAAATGGGTTGGTCATACCTTCCAGGGTAGAGCACGTAAATCTATTCTTCAACACAGAGCTCCCGGACTGGCTAACAAACTGGGGTGGCTGCTCATGAAAAGCTGCTGTAGGCTGGCCTTACCACAGTGACCACCTTCCACTCTTTTGTAAGCTGGATTTGGGTTAGGCTCTGACTAGTCAGTTTGATGGGTTTCCTTAGACCCCAAAATCTGGGCTGCAGGGGGTGGGTGGAGGGGGAGGAATACACTCAGGTTGGTCTGCTCTTGCTCTAAGAAAGGTAGGCTTAATTCCCCAAGCCAGTAAAGTGTGACAGAGCCCTCTCCAGGCCATAGGATGGGCTAAGCACAAGTCCCTGGTGTTACACAAAGAGCAGAAGGCATGGAGTCTGCAGTTCTACTTACTGTGCAGCTGTTGAGATTCCAGCTCAAATGTTTAAATAGTCAACATATTCAACATCGTTTCTTTCTCTGTAAAGTTTGATTACCTAAAGTTACAGGGGAAGAGGATCAAGTGGCACAGTAACACCTGGTACAGGGGAGGCAGAGAGGTAAGAACCCATGGAATCTAGTTCTCATCAGCTTTCTTATCAGCTTTGGGCTAGGAGGGAAGTCACCTGTTTTCTGATTTCCTCCTGCCTCAGAATTATTCAAAATCTAAAATACGAGGGAGGTATCAGGCAGTATCTTCAGGGCTGAAATGTGCCCTCATAACCATTATGCAGGTTATCCTATCTCTCTGGTCCTGAGTCATACAGCAAGTCACTGGAGCACTCTGAACCAGTTTCTTCATTTACAAAACGGGTGAAGGCTATGAACTTCAGGGAGACATGGAGTTGATGTGAGAAATGCTGGCTGGGCCCACTGTATTTTAGTCCCTCACATCCATCTTCAGGCAAAAAGGAGGTGAGTTGGTCCAGCATGGTACAGGCAAGGAGCTAAAGGGAGGCTGGTGTTGAAAGGGACCTGGCAATCTAGTCCAGACTCAGCTCCTTGATTTTGGGGCACAGGACCAGGACCAGGAGAGGCTCCTCTTGGACTGGAAGTAGTGTGGTCCTGCTTCTTTCCAGGAAAGTGGGTTATGTCTGTCTATAGGAGGCTCTGCTCACTCAGACCTCAATCCTCACAACCCTATGGTAGACAGTCCCACTCACCTACCACAGAGAGAAACCAGTGAAATAAGTCAAGGTTGCATTACATATAAGCCAAGTCAAGACCTTTTCTTTCTATCAGGGGTGGAAGAGTAGAGGGGCTTCCAGCTTTCTGATCCCTTGGGTGTCCCAGACTGTACCAACTTCTGAGCCTGGCTCTGGTTGCCTCCAGTTCCTGGCCTTTCCTAGCCTGCTGACCCAGGAGATGCAGTAACTGTCCCACCCAACCCAGCTGAAACCTGGGTTCTAGAACTTGGACCCACTAGTCATTACCCCAGGAAGCCCTTCCATCCAGATGCAAGGTTGTCAACCCCTCTCCCCGCAGGTGCCCCAACCTGGCCTCTGTCACTCTCTCCGGCTGTGGCCACGTCACCGACGACTGCCTAGCACGCCTGTTGCTTAGCTGCCCTCGCTTGCGTGCGCTGCACCTAGAGAACTGTGCACGGATCACCAACCGCACCCTGGCAGCAGTGGCAGCACACGGGTGCGCCCTGCAGACACTCCACGTGGACTTCTGCCGCAACGTGAGCGCCGCAGGCCTGCGCAGCCTGCGTGCCGCCTGCCCGCGCCTGGCACTGCGCGCAGAGCACAGTGCGGCCATGATCCCTGACCAGTCGCCGTGGGCACCAGGGACTGGAGCATCGTCTCGCAAGCCTCTGCTGCACTAGCCACACGCCGCCTGCTTTGGTATCCTGTCTGCTACCTCCCGCTGCAGAGAAGCGTGCAAGATTAAACGAGCCTATGCTCGGAACAGACTTGGAGGGTCTCATCAGACGCTAGCACTGTCCACGTGCTCATGGGGGAGGGGGGCACGCGACCCTCGGGGCTCTGATTGCACTACACACCTCTGGAGCAGCCACAGGATGGTAATCCCCAAGCCTTTCCTGAGGCTGAAGCTGTATGCACAGGCTATTTTAGAAAATTAACCCCCATCCTTAAATGACCAAATTACCCATACTCCCACAGTTCTCTAAGGGAAAATACATTATTTTAAAAGTAGCAATTACTGCCTGATACAAAGCAATGTGCTGACGTAGAACACATGCCTGGACTTCCTAAGTCAACTTTAGTCACATGTTCCACCTAACTGGGTAAGGGCTCTCAGGGAGGTCAACTCACATCAGTAGAAGGCAGGGCACCAAGCATAGATAAAATCAGCATGAAGTGGCCCTGAACAACTCTTCACATGTGGGCAGGTGGCCACTCCAACCCCGGTGTCTACTCAGAAACAGGCCTGGCTAGTCTTCTGTCTGGAAAGCCACCTGCAGTGGAGTGCAGGCATGCTATAAGGCTGTTTACCCTTTGTCGGTTTGACTGTGAAAGAAAGGCCTTGAGGGGACATAATTTTTCTCCCACTGCAGTCAGCAATGCTGAAAGCAACCTCTGACCAGTGCCTCAAATAGCCACTTAAAACTCTGGGCCTTTGCTCTCACCAGCTCCACTGACCCAATTCCCAGCATGTCCCTATTGTTCTGAGCTGGTGGTTTAGCCTGGGAATGACAGGATCTTGCTAGCCCTGAGACCCAGAGCAGGCCAGTTCTCCACAGACTCCACTTCTTTAATTGGGTATTGTGGGAAGCTAGAGAACCTGGTTTGTGGACTTCTTGTGAAGATCAGGCTGGTTGTAAAGCAGAGGTTCTTGCAGATGGAGCCTGAATGGGGTAACCTGCACCTCTCTAAGCCCCTTCCCCATGAGAGCTAAGTACCCAGGGTAGTCCCACTTAGAGAGCCAATAGTGACAACAGAATTAAAGCTGTGCTAATGTCCATATTTAATACTGTTTCCAGGGCTCAAACCTGCTTCCCACCCTAGTCAGAGTAACTCTGAATCCGTGAGCCAAGGGCCACTTCTGCCTTCAGTCACTGCCCACAAACAGTGGGCATGCCTTGCCTACTCTAAATAAATCCAAGTCTTTTTTGGGCTGCATAGAACAGGGGCACTGCATGCTTAGTTATTCCCGGCTCATTCCTCACAGCACCTCCTGGGCATTGGGCGTGTGCTGAGCCAGGCTGTACCTCAAGGGCTTTGGTCCTAGTTGGGAAAAGACATATAGTGGGGGGTGAGGGGTGTTCTTAAATGATCTCCTAGCTCTACCACCCAGCTTCTGATAAGTTCTGACCTGAGTTTGTTTATCTGTAAAACAGGACCTCTATTTGTGTGCTGCTAGACATATGCCCCTGCATTCACACATTACACACACTCTAATAATGAATGAAAACTAGTAATTAAAAATGGGACCAACAACTCTTACTATTTGCTGTTTGCAGAAGGCAGAGTGGAAGCAAAGGTGTCCTCAAATCAATGGAGGCCTAGAAAAGCTCAGTGTCTTGGCAGGACCCCCATGTCCTGGGCATTGGGAAGAATCAAACTAGGTATATATACATGGGGATAATCCGGGATCACATAGTGGAGAAAAGAGCCTTTAGACTGACTGAACCTGAGGGCTGCCTCAGCTCCCATAGGTTTCCTAGTGAGGATAGTGTTCCCATCAGCAGGTAGAGCTCAGCAAATACCTGAGTCAATAAGCACATGGCACCTTCAGGGTAAGCCAGGTAGACAGGGGCTACCAGAACCACCTGGAAACTGTTGGCGACATCATTGTCAGACATGCTTTCACTAGCTCCTGGAACCAAGGCTTTTCAAAGCTGAGATAAGTGCACAGCCTCTGCACAAGGCAGATCACCTTCCTGGCTCAAAATTACCCTGTCAACATTACACCGGAGACCAGGGCCAGGAGGGCTTAGGTCACAGGATCCGGAGTCCTTAAGAAGTGGGAAGCTGTGCTCAGGGGCTTGTTTTGCAGGGACACATGCCTGTTTCTGTACAGGCTGAATAGTTTGGAGGTGACTCACCGAGCCTCCTGGGTTCTGCTATGGTGGTGCTGATAAGAAGCCAGTATACCTGTGACCCAGTGCTTTTCCTGGATCTGTAAAAGGAGGCCATCTGACACCCCAAGAGACTCTAAAATATGCTTTTTGCTAAATACTGAGCTCATCAGACATAGGGATTTGTCTGGCAAAGGCCATAATCTAGGAGAACAAAGTCACATCTGGAATGAAACCTGGGGAAGGCTCAATTTTAAAGGTGCAGGGGTGTGTCAAAGTATTCTTGAGATTGCTTTAAAGGTCATAAATCTCAAAGTATTTGTTAAATGATTGAGGTCAGCACATAAACTACATGTCTCTACAGGGGCTGACTGTAACCAAGGCAAACCAAACTCCCTGCCCCAGGTGCATTTCAGCTCTTCAGACCAGGAACACTAGTCTTCAAAACCAAGAGAAAGAAAAGAACAGGTTTGCAGCTACAGATAGCATGTTAGAAAACCACATCTGTGCAGATTCTTCTTGCAGGGCCAGACCAGTCCATTAGACTCAGTCACTGCCCTGCTAGGGTATTCCTATCCCCTCAGGTCAGAGCAAACTGGCTGGCAAAGGCAAAGCCTCATGAGGGTTGAGGTATTGCTTTTAATTAAACTTGAGAACTTGCAGATGTATCTTCAGCTCCATACACTCTCAGCCCAGTAAGAGGGAAGCACTGCTTGTCACTAGGAAGCAACCCAGAGGAGCCTAAGGGACCATGATCTCAATATTTCAGAGGCCCATCTTCTTTTTTTTTTTTTTGGTGTTTTTGAGACAGGGTCTCCCTGTAGCTCCAGCTTTCCTGGAACTCACTATGTAGACCAGGCTAGCCTCAAACTCACAAAGATCCACCTGCCTCTGCCTCCCAAGTGCTGGGATTAAAGGCGTGCACCACCACGCCTGGCTTCAGAGGCCCATCTTAAAGCAAGTCTCTCCTGGCCCAGAGCCCCTCACTTCTGCTCCTCATCTTTACCAAGAAGCCCCTGGTATCCCTCTAAGACCCAATTCCACATGAAGCCTTTCCCAATAATGATGCCATGATTCTCAGTATCATTAGGCATGCTCAGATTCATTCACCACATTATCTTTGCTGGCAAAACCCTATTTTTCTCGTATGTTCTCTGAAAACAGATGCCTTTCTACTGAAAAATGGCTGCCTTCTCTGTATCTGCCTGGCACCTCACCAGCATTGTCAGCAATGCCCTTGTCCACAGCTGTGACATGGACTTGGTGGGGGGGGTGTAAGAGAAGAACTGCCCACAGACCTTGCTCTCCTCCTGGTCATGTTCTGGCAGCTGGAGTCTCATAGCTGTTCTCATAGTCTCATAGTTCTGTTCTCAAGATCCCCAGAACACTTTCAGGGTGATACTCTGTACAGATGAGCAATATCTGAGGACCCTCAGGGGCTAGGTTCAAGCGCTGAATAAAGTTCTCTTTCAGTCCCCAGCACAACTTCCCACCGTCGACCACCCAAAAATGTAAAAGCCATGAAGTAATCCTCCTGTTAATTCACATGGTCACTCACTCATCTATAGCCACCTATTTATACATGCCAAGTTACTACAGGTACACAGCTGTCCTTCCTGTAGCACCTCCCACACATGACTGATGGCCCTATCCTTCAGTGCCATCACTTGCCCATTTGTCTTCTCCATCTTTACCACATGGTGCAGCTGTCCACACCAGGTGGACTGAGGCCTTTCAGGAGGAGGGGCAGTGCTGAAGGCTAGACATGTGGCTGAAGCATGCACTTGGGATGAAGCAACAAAGTGACAAAGACTCAGGATGTCAGAAGAACAAAGGGAAAGAGGCCTCCAAGCCCCCTCTCACACATGGTCCTTGGTAGTGCCATTTCTGGGCATGCTCTCAATGTAAAAGAAGGTTTCTGAATGGGCCAAAGAGCTGTTAGAGAGACACTGGCCGAACAGCAAAGCTGTCTGCTCATGTCTGCCTTGATGGCAACTCCCAGCCTGAAGCTCCCCTGGAAGCAACAGCAGTTCCAGCTCTGATTCCTGAATCTGCTTTATTTCTCTGCATAAGGAACCCTGCACAGGCAATTCAAATTAAAAGGAAATAAATATATGAATATTCATGTAAACTGTCCTTTCTAATGAACAATTATACACAATGTACAATTTCAATGTTCACTGCGTGGGTTTACAAAAATGTATCATTCCCAACTAAAAACGCACCAAAATGGTTCCATGCAAACTTATCAAAAGTGACTAAAAATATGAAAGGAAAAATCTGACTGAGAGCATTTTGTTTTTGTACAATCACAAAAAAATAAAAACATCTAATTTCCTTGCTTCATCTGGAGTAACTAAATGTGGCCACTGTTTTTCAGCTTATATTCCTAAAACACCTATGTAGTTACCATAAAAGTTTATCAACATCAAATTATCAAATTGGAAGTAAGCATTATTGGGGAGGGGGGCAGCACCCGAGGTGGTCAGTAGTCAGTGTCGGAGCCCTCGGTGTTGTCTACGTTTCTTGAAAGCATGTAGTTGTCCATGTCGATCGAACGGCAGTTGTTGATGGCATAGCGTAGGCGCTCAGCCATGACCAGTTGATTGGAGTAGGGGGGTAGCCGCAGCTGGAAGAAGCAGGTCTGTGAGGTAGGCAGACTGTCATAAGGCTGTGGAGAAAAAGAGAGAGAGAGAGAGAGAGAGAGAGAGAAAAGAGACCCAGAACTGTGACTGTGGGCATTGGGGTGTGATGAGGAAGAGTGGGAACACTTACTACCACATCCTTAAGATAAGAAAATGCTTTTTCCTATCCTCAACTTCAAGATGGATTCCAAGGATGGAGACCTCTTGCTTAATCTAAATGGAAGCAAAGACTAGGTCCTGGAGGAAGAGCACAGGCTCTACAATTCTGGGGCCCCAGGCTTTTGTTAAAATTTCTTCCTTCCTCTTTCCACTTCCTCCAATGCGTGTGTAATGGCAAGCAATAAACCCTGACTAGGAATGCTTGAGAGAACATGCTCTACACAGTGCAGGACATAGGATGTGGCGAGTTCTCTTCTGCCTACCAGAGGACACAGACTTGAAGCCTGGAGCAGGAATTCCCTTACATAGTGTATGAAGTGGAAGGACCCAGTGAGCTGTACACCATGCCTCAAGCTCCCTTCTCTGCATAAAGGTGCGCTGTGGTCTTCACTGTCACAATTGGCTGGCTGAGCCGCTAAGAAGGAACAGGCACACAAACCCCAGGGCTTTACCTGATGGTGGTGCTATCATTTAAAATGACAGTTAAGATGCCTAGTAGCAAAATAGAAAAATGTATGGGACACTTTTATGAAGTTTTTTTTAAAAGGAGAATTAAAAAGAAATATACAACTGAAAATGGCTTCTACTAGAGAGAGGATGATTAATCTTCCCTGGCTGTCCTTGCAAACTTGTATAATGATAGTAGTGATATTAAAATTTTAAATTTAGCCGGGCGTGGTGGTGTACACCTGTAGTCCCAGCACTTGGGAGGCAGGGGCAGGTGGATCTCTGTGAGTTCAAGGCCAGCCTGGTCTACATAGTGAGTTCCAGGACAGCTGGGGCTACAGGGAGACCCTGCTTCAAAAAAAAAAAAAAAAAAAAAAGAAAATTGAAATTTAAATTTTATTATTTTTATGTGTACAAATGCCTTGCCTACATGTATGTAAGTGCATCTTATGTGTGCACTGCCCACAGAGATCAGAAGGTGGTAATGGATCCTCTGGAACTGGAGTTACAGATGGTCATGAAGCACCATGTGGGTGCTGGGAAATGAATCCAGGTCCTCTGCAAGAGTAGTCAGTGCACTTAAGTGCTGAACCATCACTTCAACCCCTATTATCTACAATTTATTTTGTTTTGTTTTTGAGACAGAGTCTCCCTGTAGCCACAGCTGACCTGGAACTTGCTATGTTAACCAGGCTGGCCTCAATCTCACTGAGATCCACCTGCCTCTGCCTCTACCTCCTGAGTACTGGGATTAAAGGTGTAGGTCAACATTCCTGGCTTTTATTATTTATTTTTAAAGGCAGGATCTGCTATGTAGCTCAGGCTAGCTTTCTGAGTCCTGGGTTTAGATATACCTGGCAACATTGTTTTTAATTTTTTAAAAAAAGTTTTAAATAAAAGAACCTTCCCTCTTTTTTTTTTTTTTTTTTTTTTTTTTTGGCAGTGCCCAGAGTTGGGCCTAGGTGTGTTACATAAACACTCTACGACCAGCTACATCCCCCAGCCTCTGCCCTCTCTTCCCCCTGAAACCAGCGCTCCTCTTCAGAGCTCACCCTGAGGTGGGCTGCATTTCAGTAGTGGGAGGTGAGACCCCAGTAGCCTCCATGAATAAGAAAAGCTAAAAACAGTAAGGGAGAGGCCACCAGATTACTTAAATGTGGATACTGAAGAAATGATATAAAAGCCACAAAGGAAACACACCCAGTGGTCAGTTTACTGGGGCAAGGGATTGGTGGAAGATTAACTCCTGGGGTGGCAGGGGCAGCTCAGACACATATAAGGCAAGGATTGTTTCAAGAGCTGAACAGAAGGATTTCCTCTTCCCTACCTTACTCTGAAACAACAACACAGATTCACAACTGATAATTTCTGGCTGGTCAAGCAGAAAACGTATGGAAAGGCTGTTTTCATAGTCTTCCCAAAGCACAGCATCTCCAGAGAGCCTAGCCCCTAGCTGGGAGCAGAGCACAGGCTTGCAGCCTCAAGGAGGCAGCAAAGGGAGGCAAATCTTTGTCACTGGAAAAACACAAGAGCAAACACTAACATTGGCAGGAAAACATTTGTGAAGATTCTTACTTTTCTTGCTATTTTCTCACCAAATACTATACACTTGCTCAGAGGACTGCCCATACATAGGGAAAGGATGGGGACTGGGAGCCTTCGAAAGATGAGGGAATACAGAGACACATTAAGTGAAAAAAGAGCTCTAGCAAGTGTTTGGGGTTAAGGGTAGAGGCAAGAGAATTGGCTGGGTCTGCCTTCAGGAAAGCACAGGAAGACTTGCAGGAAGAGTTGACAATGGTGCTGTCCTTAAAGGCACAGATGGGAAGGGCACCAATTAAGAATAGCATATGTACTGGTGAGAAAGGCAACTAACCCACCATGGCCAGAAAACAGTAGTGTTGCGAGGAAACAGCAGAAGGCAGGCAGAGGCCTGACTGTGGAGAGGGCCACTAACATTTACCTTGGAGTCAACACAGGGACCCTAGAAGGTCTCCAAAGAGGAGCGTGATGCAGCCAGAAAGGTACTTAAAAAGATGGCTCTTGGCCCCTGGTAATGAAGTTATGGATGGTTGTTAGCTATGATATGGGTGCTGAGAACTGAACCCAGGCTCTCTGCAAGAGTAGCCAGTGTTCTTAATTGCTGAGCCATCTCTCCAGGCCTGTCATTATTTTTCTTGATATGCATTTTGATTGGGGTGCAATGGAATCTCAAGGTTGTTTTAATTTTCATTTCTTAGATGGCTAAGGATGTTGACCACCTTTAAAAATATTTTAGTCATTTGTATTTTTTCCCTTTGAAATTTTATATTCATTAGTCCATTTATTGATTTTTCATATTTAATTTCTGGCGTTTTTTATAGATTCTTCATGTTAATTCCCTGTCAGATCTATAGTTAGCAAAGATTTTTTCCCATTCTATGGGTACACCTGAACTATGTTTGTGAGCTAAAATTCACCATGCTTTCTTTTATGTTTATGCTATCCCTCTCCTTGGGTAAGGCCATTTCTTCAAATCCCTTGCTCCTTTACCTTTATACATAAGCCATTTGTAAAAACACTATACAATGAACAAATCAATCAAAAAAAAAAAAAAAGATGGCTCCCAATGGCAGTGTACGCTTCAAAAAGCCTGTTTATTCCTAAGTCACCTTCGAAATGGCAGCTAGGCTAGGGCTTTGTAGCTGGGGCCTTCCATCAGCTCACAGCAGCAGCCGTACACGGTGCACACACATGGTGGCAAAGTGCATTGGCACTGTTGCCCACATCTTCAGGTTCCTTTGGGAGTACACATACTAAGTATGTATCAATCAAGGCCAGGCCCCAGCTACAAGTTACACAGGGAAAAGGCACAGAACCCTAGAAGACAGGCACAGAGGAACCATTTGTCCTATTCAGATTTAACACAGGGAGATGCTGGAAGGCTATTGGCTGCAGCATACTTTCAACATTCATTTAGGACTTGTTTTTCACCACAGCTAAGTGATGTTTCTGAATGAGTTTTGCACTTGATATTTTTAGTTCTGGATATTCCAAGGATTAAAGTCTGAATAGGCAGGCCTCTTGGAGGGTTACAGTATGGTTTTCCCACCATGTAAGCAACAGAGAAGCAACAAGGGTAAACTTTACCAAAAGAAGAAAGACTGCCTACTTACCCTATCGACCTTCATGATTTGAAACCTCTGAGAAATGTCTGCAGTGTTGGCTGGCAGTCGAGAGCGTCCAGACACGAACCGCATGAAGAGCACACGCTCCTCATTGGAGAACTCCTCTAGTGTGTGCCAGAACCACTGCACCAGCTGGTGCTGCTCGTCCACCTCTCGGTATCGCACTACTTTCTTCAAGACTTCCACTGAGATCTCGGGCATCCCGCACACCATCTGCTCCAACTGCTTGGCTGTGAGGAGGGACAGCAGTGGCACAGGGACAATCCAGGACATCCCTTCTCGAACTGCAGCCACCTGTCCCAGGGAGGAATTACTTGTTCATCATAACACACACATGTGCACAATCTGTTTGCAGGCCCTCTATTCTGGGTCTGAGACCTGTGGACAGGGCTGCCTTTGTCTGAGCTCTGCCCTGCCCTGCCCCTCATATTCCTTCTAGTCCCAATCACAAGCCATACAAATTCAGACCAAAACCCAGCATAGAAGTAGGGAAATTGGTAAGAAGTCACAACCTTAGCTGAGGAACTACTGGCAACTGATCACTGCTGGGGGAGAGAGAATTAGTCTTCTTTTTAAAAATATATTTTATTTATTATTTTTGTTTTATGTGTATGAGTATATTGCCTGCACGTAGGTAAGTACACCCGTGTTGTGCAATGCCTGCAGAGGACAGAAGAGACTGTCGGATCCCCTGGAACTGGAGTTACGGACAGTTGTTAGCTGCCATGTGGGTGCTGGGATTTGAACCCGGGTCTTCTGCAAGAACAACCAGTGCTCTTAACTGCTGAGTCATCTCTCCAGCCCCAGAATTAGTCTTCTTTAAGGGAGAGACACTAGATAGGTTGACCAGGCTCCAGTGGATAGACTCACACCAAAGACATTTAGGAACATAAATTTGACTTGTTAGGCCTTAAACATATATGACAGAATGCATGAAATCTGGTGGGTGTGTGTGCTTATAGATAGGGTACAGATAGGGCAGAGGGGTCTAAGTATGATCAAGATGTATGAAATGCACAGAATTTCAATAAAAATATTTATACTTGTTAAAAAATTTTCAAAAGTGCAGAGAAGAATGTAAAAATACAAAATCAATAAAGGTAAAGAATTTAGTCAGGAGACCTGGATCCTGAGAAACACTACTTACTATTATTTCAATATCCTTATTTAACATGAGTAACAACATGAAGATCTCGGCAGTAAAACTGCTTATGTTCTCTCAGCACAGGCAGCTAGGAAATATCGAGGAAGCTTCCAGGGGCTGATCTCTGTCTCCTCCTCTGTTTAAAAATTTCCCCCAAGTTATACGGGAGGGCATACCCTACACATAGACTTACAGTTTGTTTGGTTTTTTTTTTTTGGCGGGGAGGGGTTTGGTATTTTGAGACAGGGTCTCCCTGTAGCCTCAGCTGGACTGGAACTCACTATGTAGACCAGACTAGCCTCAAACTCACCAAGATCCACCTGCCTCTGCCTCCTGAGTGCTGGGATTAAAGGTGGGTGTCACCAGACTTATAGTTTGACAAGTACTTTTCTCTTGGCCAATTTAAAATCATTTCTGATAAGCAAACAAAAAGAGAAGCCCAAGAATCTGAGCAGGAGCCGCAGCTTCAAAAAGACCCTGGGGTTATAACTGCTATTAAGGTTATCATGCCTGGGGCTAAGGAAAAACTGGCAGCTGGGATCTCTTAATATACTAAGGGGCATACCCAAGCTACAGCATGTCAAAACCAACCCACCAAAGCCAGTAAAATATAAAATAAAATTGTTTGGTGAAAAAAAATGATAGTGAGGTACAGGCCTCATTGCTTAGAGTGTCACAGGGACATCTGGGAAGAGTTACAGGAAGAACATTTAGTTTTATAAGATAAGAGAGGAGAGAAAGAGAAAGGAACAAGGCCAGAGCAGGGCAGAGCACCATTGCTGGGGACTCTCAGAGGAAAGGTAAAAGAACCAAGCCTGGCTTGGGATCCTGGGGTCTGCTGTGGGCACATCATTTCTTCTCTCTGGATTTAAAGCTTTCCTTCTGTGAAATGGAAATAATCCTTATTTTCCAGACTACCCTAGGGAAAAACCTGCACATGAGGAGGTCTAACACTAGGCAGGAGGTGCTAAGTGTACTTTTAACCAGTTATTTACCAAGCTCTGAGGATTAAAAATATTCACAGAGCTGGGGATCAGTGGTACAGCACTTGCCTAGCATGCACAATACTTTGAGTTTAATTATCTCTCAATCATGAGTGGAAATAACCCTTAATCCAAGCACTGTAAACATTATCACCAATGGAACCCACCTTTGCTAAACTAAGGAAACAGTTTTATGACTGAACTGGGTCCAAAGTCAAACTCAAAGAAACAGGAGTGAAGGGTGTAGAATACATATATTTCAAGTAACTGAACTTATATAGCTTCAGAACTTGAGTCTAGGTCTAAAAAGAACCCAACACAGCCTGAAAATAAAATATTACTGAAATGACTATTAGTGATATTATCAAAAAGAACCATTTTTGGACACTATTCATTATTTTTTCTTCAGTCTTTTGAAACGGTCTCCCTATAGCCCCAGCTGGCCTGGAGCTCACTATGTAGACCAGGCTGGCCTTGAACTCAAGAGTTCTGCCTGCCTCTGCCTCCCTAGTGCCTCCCACCACACCTGGTCTCACAGTATTCATTTCTAAGGTCCCTTATTCATACTTCCTCATAACGGAATGCTTATTTGTGTTTCAGAACAGACTAAGGATGACTCAAATAAACAAGAAAGCAGTCTTCATTTGCCATCTTCTAAGTTAACCAAAGAAACAAGACCCAAACTCAAAGTCTTAGTTCTTAGACCACCACCTGCAAGTATGTGCTGTGTCCTGAGTACATATCTGGAGTATGTATTTCAAAATAAGAGAAAAGGTCCCTTCCAGTTAGAAGAAAGCAAGTCTGTGAAGGAGATGCATTCCTTGCTGGGGCTTGAAGGCTTACCTCAAGAGATGGAAAGAGTTACGTGTGAGACTGTATGCCAAGTGTTTAGGACTGACTAACCTAGAGTGGGGACCCTAGATTGGGAAGTAGTAAGGCATGTGAACCAGCAGGCCTGAGGAGAGAGAAGACAGTCTCAATGCCAGGGTGAGAGCCTGGCCTCGGTATAACCAATGATAATTCATAGCTGATTTAAGGACTTGGGTAGGGAGACATGGCCTGAGAAGTTTCTGAATAAGGTCTGAAATACAGATACCAACGAAATTATATGAAAATGCTAAATACATATACCCAAATCTAGTGGAAACCAATCAGCTCTTATATGGAGACAAACTAAAGCAATCTTAGGCACCTCCTGTTTCATCTTACCTGCCGGTCCATCTCATGAAGTCGATACTCAATGGCCCTTTCCACGTACTCCTTCCTATTGGAAAATGTGAGTGGAATACTATTTCCACCAGGGATTATGGGAACCATTTTGCCATCAGCACTCTGGCCAACAAAAGAATCAAGGGGAATCATCTAAGAATAGAAAAATTAAAAGAATTCTTATAATATGGCAGAAATGATTAACGAAGGGTAAAACACAAAACAGTAACAAAGTCAAGGTTCTTAATGATAAAACAAAGCAAACAAGATAGGTCTGACTGAACTCAGCAGGATACCTGATCAGCAGGAACGTGCTAATCCATCTGGCTATAGGTAAAAAAGAGGTCAAATCCCTGTCTCAAACAAAGTCTGTTGAGCTCTGGCTACCCTAGACCTTCCTCTTCACTTGCCTCTGCTGGTTCTCCCCTCTGATAAGCAGAAAGTTGGTTAAAGTTGAGGAGCAGAAGCCAGGTGCTAGAGACAGCTCTACCTCACCAGGAGCTACCTGGACCACTAAGGGCAGCTTGGTCCAGATATGGCAGGGTCAGGTTGACAGAAAGAAGCCTGTATCTGATTCTATATAGTTGTGGAATATAGAGAAGTGAGCAATTACAGAAAACCAGATGGCCAGGGTTTACCTCGTGGAAACTCTCCTCAGTAATGCCACTGTCTTCAATGTGAAGAATGCTGTTAAGGGTCTGCACATAGAGCAGATCCACCTCCTCCAGGTCTTCCAGGGTGAGTGGCACACAGCACAGCTGCTTCCACACCAGAGGGGCCAGGTGGAGGTCCAGAGGCTTCTTTGTACGAATCGCAACCCCCATCAAAATTCCCAAGAACTTAAACTGCATTAAGTGTTCATCAAGGCAGGCAGAGGGATTAAAAAGGAACCTGCAGAAGAAAAGGATTCCTCTCAAGCAAAATTTTCCTATGAGGAATGAGTTACCCCACAACTAGAACATTAGATTAGACTTGTGCTGTTGAATACAGCAATCAGTAACTATATGCAGCTATTTAATTAAACAGTCTAAAATCTTTTCCTCTCACTGCCTATTTTTGTTTTGTTTTGAGACCAGATCTCAAATAGCCCAGGCTGGCTTTAAATACCATTGCTAAAGATGACCCTGAACTCCTGATCCTCCTGTCTCCACCTGCCCGGTGTTTGGTATTACAGGCACATAGCATCACACCTGGCTCAGACTTCAGTTCTTTAGTGATCCTAACCACATTCAGTGTTCACCAAACTATACAAGACCTGTGGTGACTGCTTTGGACAGCACAGGAATAACATTTTGAACTATTATTGTGTGTTTCGGAGGTGGTACATAAGTATGTGCAGACCAGAGGAGGACAGTGAATGTCTTCCTCTATTGCTCTTCACCTTATTTAATTTTTATTTTGAGACAGGGTCTCATTATGTAGGCCTGGAAGTCACTATGGAAACCAGGTTGGCTTTGAACTCACAGAGATCTACCTGCCTGATCAAAGTCATGTGCCCCAACTCCTGGCTTCCACCTTAATTTCTGAGACAGGGTCTCTCAGTGAACCTGAAGCTCACTGTTTTGACTAGGATGGCAGACAAGTAAATTTTCAGGATCAGCCTGACTTCATCCCACAATGCTGGGGTTACAGGCACAAGTGGCTATACCCAACTTTTCCATGCATGCTGGGGACTTGAACTCAGGACCTCTTGCTCTCAAGAGTTCTTACTCAACTGAGCCACCTTCCCAGTCTCTATTTATTTATTTAGGACAGAGTCTTGCTATGTAGCACAGGCTGGTGTCCAATTCATGATCCTCTTACCTCTACTTCCTAAATGTGGGGGTTACAGGCATGTGTCACCATATCTAGCTATACTCTGAATTATTTTTGAAGGATATTTGCTCTGGAATGTCTTATATTCTAAAATCATTTATTATTTCTAAGTCTATAAGACAAGATAAATATTCAAGAAATTACAAATACTAAGCTCTATAACTTGATAGTATCGGCAAAGTTTTAAAATAAATTATGGTATAGAAAATTCACTAAGGGAAAGCCACACATCAGCCTCAAGAAACATATCCTAGGGTCGGGTTTCATAAGCAAGTCTGAATTTCCTCTCCCTTCTGTGGTTCTGTGACACTGAGTAAGGAGGGCAGTGTCTGTTTCCCAACTGTGGTAAGAGGGTAACAGCAGTACCACTTCTAAGGAGTCTAATGAAGACTCAGTGGGAAACAAATAGGAAGCACTTAGAATAGTGCTTGGTGGGTAGGAAGCATCGAGTAAGTAACTATTATTGAGACATTTGAGAAACGTTCTGACAGTCCCACCTGTCCCTGTTGTACCCCACTTCTGCGGTGGCATTAGGAGAGGGTATGAGCAGGTCAACTATACCAGTTTCAAGTTCCTATAGAAAAAGGAAACATTTGTTGAGAAATAACAATCAAATGAATCCAGAGAACAAACCAATTACATTAAGCATCATACTGTAAAGAGAATATTTTGAGGAATTTATAATGCTATGTTTCAGTCACCTCTGTATTTTAATTATTTTTGTGATTTCATCCTCCCCGCTTCCCCCCTTTGGTCTTTTGAGACAGGGTCTCTCTGTAGCCCCAGCTGGCCTAGAATTCACCATGTAAACCAGGCTGGCCTCCAACTCACAGAGATCCACCTGCCTCTGCCTCTGCCTCTGCCTCCCAAGTGCTGGGATTAAAGACATGTACCACCCACGCCTGGCTTGTGATTTCATCTTAAAATGAAATTATGAAGCTCTCCATATGGGCAATCTCAGCATGAGAAAGTCTACCCAGGGAGTATCTGGGGTAGCTATGAGGAGGGTGTGGTGAAATTTCAAACAGACTCAATAATAATAGCTGAGCATTAAGTCACAGGGTTTATCTGAAAAAGTCCTGATGTTAAAGTTTCCACAAAAGTGATATGGAAGCTAGCTGCCAGTGTGGATCTTAAAATTGGAACTGGTCTAAATAAAAGAGTTTATTTTTTATTTTATGTGTATGAGTATTTTTCCTGCATGTATGTAACTGCACAATGTGCATGTAATGCATGTGAAGGTCAGAAAAGGGCACGGGGATCCCCTGGAACTGGAGTTATGAGTGGTTATTACCTGCCATATGGATGCTGGGAATGGAACATTTGTAAGAGCACCAGTGCTCTTAACTGCTGAGCCATCTCTTCAGTTCCTGGTCTAAACTCTGTAACATTTATTTTTCTATTCTTTTGGAGCTTGGCAGTTCCCTCTTGCACCAGACTAAATCAAGGTACATGGTGATGGTGATCCTTGATTTGTCTGCTACCTGAATGTACTCTAGTGTCATTGTTTCCTCTGCCAATATTATACCATAACAGACATCAGTAAGTCACTGACATTTATTTAGAATGGTATTTCCACAGAAAATTCCAAACTCTCACTGTAACTCACCTATACAGCAAACACTAACAGTGTAACAGTGAGGCTCACAGATGCATCCTCGCTATATTTATAAATATGTGCCTGGTGTGACTAGAAATGGTCAAAAGCACAGAACTCAGTAGGGGTACTGAATGAACATACCTGGCACATCTCTGTGATAGTGTCATCAAACACTCCTCCAGCATCATCAGCCCCTTCTCCAACTAGTTTAACTTTCCATGCTCGGGAAGGCAGGCGGAGGTCTGATGCATTTAGCTTAACTACTTGTCTTGCTATTTGAACAAAGATGGGCTTACATTTCCGTCCTCTTGGGGGAAAAAAGTAGAAGGTAATGAAATATAACTCCAACTTTCACAAATCACCATAAAGATCCCTAATGGTATTTTCCAATCAGTGAATAAATAGGATGGCTTTTTTTTTTCAGTTTTTTATTTATTATTTTTATTTTATGTGTATGAGTGTATTGCCTGCATGTATGTGAGTGCACCCGTGTCGTGCAATGCCTTGGAGGTCAGAAGAAGACTTCGGGTTCCCCTGGAACTGGAGTTAAGGACAGTTCGTAGCCGCCATGTGGGTGCTGGGAATTGAACCCGGGTCCTCTGCAAGAGCAGTCAGTGCTCTTAACCACTGAGCCATCTCTCCAGCCCCTTTGGAGGCTTCTTAACAGCCACTGTGCTATGTCTACTGGGTGTAAACCTCCAAGAACTAATGTAAAGAATGTCATTATCCTTTACAAGCAAGGAAGCTAAGGCTCAAAGAGATGAGTTAACAGTAATATTCATCTAAAATATTCTAATTATTTAGTGAAACACACATATGCCCACCTGGTTGATATTCTCTTTACAGTAATTTGAGGTCCGTAATTTTTGCCTTGAACCATGGTTTTTCCTATGGAGCGTACCATGGGAAGAGTGTAGACTCTTGGAGCTAACAAAGGCCGTAGCTGTCCCTGTACAATGCCCCAAGTTCCAGCATTGTAATGAGACGTGCTGTTCTGTAACACAAGATAAGGCTGTCAGAGATGGCATAATATAAGGCTTAAAAGAAATAACACCTCTAGAATATAGTATTTTTCCAAAATGCCCTTTAAAAGCACACATCTGGGTATCAATTGCTACAAGTAACTTTTAAACTTAATTTATTTTTTATTTTATGTGTATGGGTGTTATGCCTGCCATGTATGTAAGTGTATCCATGTCATGCAATGACTACAGAGGTCCCCTGGGACTGGAGTTACAGATGGTTGTTAGCCACCATGTAGGTCTGCAAGAGCAGCCAGTACTCTTAACAAGTGAGCCATCTCTCCAGCCCCAACTTTTAAAAACTTATTTCTTGATTGAAACACAATTATCATTCTTAAACCTTAGAAATACAAAAAAAAAAGCACACACATATCCTATATTAAGATGATATGCTCAGCTATTCACAATTCCTCAAGTTTTGGACAAACCAAAATACCTAAGGAAGACCAATTTATATTCATCAGGAAGATCACCAGCATCTATCTGGTTTGTCCCTACACAAACAATAAAATGGAATTACAACTATTAATGATCCTGCTCTTGAGTTGAAGAGCATAAAGCACTAGCCAGAAAAGAATTTTCCAAATGCAAAGAAGGGTTGTAGTGCCTGGTAAGCACATCATGGGCACTGCTTACTAATCCAGCATGTTACCTGGTTGTTGGGGCTGAGGTTCAGTAGCCGCCAAGATGAGTACATGAGGTCTGAGAAGTGGTAGAGCAGCCGAAGTCTGGCTCGCACAGTGTGAATGCTCACCTCTCTCAGTGCCCCATACTGGGGGGGCACTGTGTCAGGCAGGCCCAGTTGGAGAGGCACTGACACACCTTTCCAAAAGCAAATAAGCACATGTGAAGGAAAACTTTCAAATATAATAAATGTATGATAATTAATAAATGGATACCCATTCTCACCACCTAAATTCTATTTTTTTTGGTCTTTTTTGAGGCCTAAATACTAATATTTTATATATTTTATAATATTTAAATATTAGTATTTCATTGTATTTACTTTTTCACCTATGTATCAATTCTTCAACTCATTATCTTAATTTTTTGATGCATTTGTTGGTTTTAAAATATTTTATTATTTTTATTTTATGTGTATGCATGTACTGCCTGTATGTAAATGTACCCCTGTCATGCAATGCCTGCGAAGGACAGAAGAGTCCATCAAATTCTCCGGGATTGGCATTTCAGACAGCTGTTAGCTGCCATGTGAGTGCTGGGATTTGAACCCGGGTTTTCTGCAAGGACAGTGTTCTTAACCTCTGAGCCATCTCTCCAGCCCCGCATTTGTTGGTTTTTAAAACTTTAAAAAAATTATCATAAGCCAGGCATGGTTACAACTGGGAGAAATGGAAGACAGGTCTAATCAAAGGATTCATAGGTGCTAGTAAGGTAGGTAACTATGCATACTTATGTGTGTGTTTTATGGGGGGCACAGGTCATCCTCCATAGCCATCCTTTTCTTAAAAGAAGATTTATTTTTATTTTATGTATATGAGTGCTTGCCTATCTGTACACCATGCGCATGCTTGGCACCTATGGAGGCCAGAAGTGGATGTAAGATTCCCTGGACTAGAGTTACAGGCAGTTGTGAGCTGTCATGTGGGGGTATTGGCACCAACCCAGGTCCTTGGCAAGGGTCTCTCACTGGCCTAGAGCTTACTGATTAGGCTAGGTCGGCTGGCTAGTAAGCCCCAGGTTGTCTCTCTCTGCTTCCCCAGCACTGGGACTGTAGGCATGTGCCGACATGCTTCGCTTTCTTATGTGGATGCTGGGGCTCAAGCTTGGGTCCTCATGCTTGCGTGGCAAGCACTTTACTGACTGAACTATCTCCTCATCTCTGCTTAAGTCTTTAAAAAGAAAAAAACCTATAAGGATTCCAATAAATTTAAAAAATAATAAAAAGCTTAAAGCATCCACCAGTCTTACTATGCACTGGAATAAAATGGCGACAGATGCTGAGTTACTGAATAGACATCATATTTCTTTTTGTAAAATTTTATTATTTTTATTTTACGTGTATGAGTATATTGCTTGCATGTATGTGAGTGCACTCATGTTGTACAATGCCATGGACGTCAGAAGAGGGCTTCAGAGTCCCCTGGAACTGGAGTTAAGGATGGTTCACAGCCACCATGTGGGTGCTGGGAATCAAATCCAGGTCCTCTGCAAGAGCAGTTAGTGCTCTTAACTGCTGAGCCATCTCTCCAGCCCTGTACTGAATAGACATTAAATTTCAATTGGTTAGCTGGGGTGAGGAATTTGACAAATGGTCTCAGAACATTTAATCTTTATTCCTAACAGTAAGCCTTAGAAAGCTATTTGTTATTTTTCATCTCTATAAGAAATCCTTAATAGCTGCTCTAGCATTATAAAATTTCACTTCCTAATATGATACGCTTACTTCTTATTGCTACACACTGAAGTCTGCAGGAGAAATGCCTGCTGTGGAAATATTTACAGGGCTAGGACAGAGAAAGCTCTAGGTTTCAGGTAGATGCTGCATACAGCCTTGAATTGGCAAGGGCATAGTGCAGGGAGGCATTGCTGGAAGGGCAGCTGCAGGAGTTCAAATGTTCCATTCCTCACCTGGTGCTCTTGGTGGGACAGATGGTGCTGTCCATGCCGCACTGTGGCAACGGCCAGCCGATATCTGATGGATGTTTTTCCCTTGCAAAACTGTTACCAGGGTTGGTTCTCGAACATGATTAGTATGGCCTAGGCCAAGCTAAGAATAAATAACAAAAACACAGAGATTCAACACACAGCAGAGAAGTCAAGATGATGAAATCTGTAACATCTGTACCAAGCACCATTATCAATAATAAAATCAATTCTAAGTTTTCTCTACCAAACAGTCCTAAGAGATTAAAATGTCTCCTAAAAACTAAGGGCATCAGGACCATTGGAAACCTGCAGATCAGTTGTAGCAACTGGACACATTCTTGGTCTACTTTTGGAAAAGGAACAAGTTCTTAGAAAGTTAAAACAAAACAGAATGATCTGTACAGCTTTTACTTAAAACATACTGGTTTCTGTGTAACAATAAGTAGATATAAAAACATACATGAAAAAAAAAAGATTTATTTATTGGGCCGGGCGTGGTGGCACACGCCTTTAATCCCAGCATTCAGGAGGCAGAGGCAGGCAGATCTGAGTTCAAGGCCAGCCTGGTCTACATAGTGAGTTCCAGGACAGCTGGGGCTACAGGGAGACCCTGTCTCAAAAAGACCAAAAAACAAACAAACAAACAAACAAACAAAAAAACATACATGAATCTCCAGATCTGGGAGACCCTGTCTCAAAAAGACCAAAAAACAAACAAACAAACAAAAAAACATACATGAATCTCCAGATATGTTCTTAGCATCTAACAAGGACATCAGTGTTTTAATAGTGTTTCAACATTTGTGGAGAAGACCTTGTCAAAGCCTGGCCAGGAATTCCTAAAAGTCTCTTCACCATTAACTCTCCTCTCAGTAAGACCACCTGTAACCACAGTATGTGCAACTTCCTGGTCTGCTGATGAGGTTACAAGGAGACCACAGGAGCCAAATTGAGGCTACTATGAATAATACTTTAAACCATCACAGTCCCTGCTTCTATGGAGAACAGGATCCAAGATTTATGGAGGAGGCAAAAGAGGTTCTGCATGTAGGCCTGAAAACTACCATTTAAGCAACTATCTCAGACATTTCCCACTAAAGTCTCTTTCACAGATGTTCCAAACACATAAACCTTCAGTCTTTTTACTTTCTCTTCATTTACATTTTACTCCCACAAGTAATGGAGATGACAATATTTTCTGCACAAATAGTAATTTGTATACTCTAATATTATAAATATAAACAAATTATTGTTCCACTCTTTCCTTTTTCCACATCAACTAATGTTCCTAGGATCTAATCTTACACATTATTTTAGTAATGATGCTGATAGCAGCAAATATTTATATAATACTATTGTTTTTACTATGTGTTCAAGCATTTACGTATGTAGATACACACATGTGCACACACACAGTATGCAAATGTACAAAGGTAAGTCCCTTAATCAATCTACTATGCTGTCAGATTTCTTTTAAACAATGGTAAAATACTTTCTTAGCCATGAACAAGAGAGATATGGATAAATGGATGCAAAATAATCAGTACTATGGCAAAGTGATATACCTGAAGTACTGTGGTTGATATTATGAGTTTCTTACTTTATCCCCCTTCCAAATGAGCAACGTTCTCAAATTTCCAGAATATGAGAGAACAGCAAATATGGTATTTACCTGTCCTTCTGAATTACTCCCCCAAGCATAAACATCTCCAGTGGATGCCAAAGCAAGTGTGTGTTCGGCACCAACTGCCACATCTTCAATGATCACTCCAGCCAGGACAGGGATTTGCTGTGGTCGATTGTGATTGCGGGCACGCCCCTCAGGCAGGCCTATTAAGCGGTCTGAAGAATAGCCAAGAGGAAGTCTTATGTATGGCACACCAGTCTGTCTATTTTGTGACTGATCATTTAACTTTCTATAGTAGAATGCCAATGACAGGTATCATCAGGACAAAAGATGCTACTTTAGCAAAGATTTAAGTAAAAAGTCTGAAGCTATTCTTTACAAAATGTCAATCTTCATATTCATAAGGAGAAACTGAAATCAGTATTTCAAACCAAGAGGCTCTTTGATATCCTCATGCTAAAAGGACTGGCACATGGCTCAAGAAGTTCTTCATGTTTCTTGTGTTCTTAAACCAGATATCATTCAGCTTGTCTGTCTTACTCCCAAATTTCCATCCAATTCTCTCTTAATCTTGCTGAAGTTCTAGAGACTGGCTAGCCTCTGCTCTTCAGCATCATCTAGGTCTATTTGGCACGCCACCTTCTATGAGCCTCCTACCCACACAAATGTCCTAAAACTGAACCCTCAAAGCCATGAGCTGATTTCTAACTGCTTGTTGCAGTGACTACTTCCAGGTTCTAGACCATGGGAACTACACATAACTGTCTAATAATGTAGCTTGAGCTTTCCCTGATTCCCCAGAGACTCCCCACTACCCTTACCAGTTACTGCCCTTCAATATTCCATTCAAAACCAACTTTCTCAAGTCCTTACTCACTTCTTTCTTCACTATACATTTTCTCCCTAGGTTGCTTAGATCCTATGCATAGAACTCTATTACCATTATGAAATTGATGTTCCAAATCTAGATCTTTATAACCAATCTCTCCAGAATTCCAGATATGAATTCCCAAGAGCCTGCTGGATATTTCCTTACATTCATCTAGAAGAAAAAGCCCCATTCAACATGGTTGTTTTGATTTGGATATAAAATGATCCTAAAGGCTCATGTGTTAAAGGTATGGTCTCAGCCTAGTGGTGCTATTAAGAAGTGACTGGATGCTGAAGATGCTAACCTCATCAGTGGATTAATCCTTAGCTGAATGGCTATTACGAAGTGGGATATGGTTGGAATAAATGGTCGTTGGAGGCAAATCTTTTTTATTTTAAGCACATTTAAAAAAAATTCAGAGCATGTGTGCATGCCATGGTATATGTTGGAGGTTAGAGGACAACTTTTGGGAATCAGCTATTCTTTCTACCATGTAGGTTCTGGGGATAAAACTCAGGTCTCAGGCTTGCAGCAAGAGCCTTTACCCATAGAGTCATCTTGCCAGCCTGGAGGCATGTTTCTGAAGGATGTATCTTGTCTTAGGCCCCTTACTATCTCTTTCTCTGCTTCCTATCTACTCTGAGGTGAACAGCTTTGCTTCACCACGACCTTCTATACCATTATGTTCTGTTTCTTCATGGATGCAGAAACAACAGAACCACAAAACTACAAACTGAAACTTCTGAAATCATGAACAAAAATAAATCTTCCTTTATGTTCTGTAATTTTGTCATAGTGACCAAAAAACAAACATACACCATGATGGAAGCTAAGCTCCTTCCCCATTGGCTAGCTCATTCCTCAGTTAGTGGAATCAGTATTCTGTCAAAACTAGAAACTTCAGTTATGGTTTACTTGTTCCTTATTCTCACACCAGCCTCAAACACCCCTCAGTTACTACAGCCTGGCAAGGCAGGAAAAGCAGATGGGGAGATTTTGACAGGGATTCTTCTAGGAAGAGAGTTCTCCCATGAGGGGCTTACTGGAGGGGGTTTGTCCTTAAAACAAAATCCTCCAAACAGGAGCAGAAAGTAGCAAGTAAACAAGGGTCACATGGCTAATCACCACCCAGAAAAAAACAAAAACAAAAAAACCGCAACTGCTCCATTCAGAGTATGTTCTGTACACCTAGAAGGCAAATGTTTTTATAGTACATGTATAGTAAAACAAGCAATGTAGGCTAGAAAACACCTTACCTTGACCAAAAGTGTATACATGACCATCCTTGGTCAAAGCCACAGAAAACTGAGTTCCACAAGCAACTTTTTTAATTCCAATTCCACAAAGAACATCAACTTTCTGTGAAATAAAAGTATAAGATACACATTCAGAAGGAAAAAAAAATCCACTCTTGAATTTAAAATCAAGTACTATCTCCAATAACAATACTAATTGCCACTAACCTGCTCTACCCAAATCACATTCCTAAAGATTATTTTCTCTGGCTATAAGATTATAGTCTCTCATGTCACAGACTACGTATGATGGTGAATCTGAATTGAAAACATGCAGTTGTAAATCATGCTGCTTATTTAAACATGTCAGGAAAGCCCACATAAAAGAGCTGTATAGGATATCTAAAGAACCAAGAAGGCTAAATGTGAATAATAGATTCTATTATGTTTTTATACACTTATTTCATATATATATATATATATATATATATACACACAAACACATACATTATTTTAAAAGATACACAATTCACTGGTAATAAGCTGAAACAGCAAGCAGAGTTACCAAAAAATTTCCCATGGTTCTCTCTCCATAAGACATAGAGACATGTTCCTGTTTTCTTTATTTGAGAAGTCATAAAGCATTCAGCTGATCTATAGAAGCAGGAGCTTATTCTCACAGAACGCTTTAGCTATTAACAACTTATTTAAAAAATCAAGATCTAGCATGCTGGACATTTGAGAATAAGCAACAGAAGGCTCTAAACCCTCATCATGAATTACAAGTATGTATAAGATAAATTACTTCCAATTTGAAAGACAAATAAGTGAAAATTAACTTCTATTGTATAAAAACTGAGATTAAAGGCAGTAACTAACCTGAGGTGAAGACTTTGCAGTAGAATTCCCTAACCCTAGTTTTCCATAGTCTCCATCTCCAAAAGCCCACACCATGGAGCCATCTGCTGATACTGCCAAAGTGTGGTTTAATCCACAGGCCACCTAGAGAAACAACATAGTATTCAGTAAGGCAAATTATCAGACCTAAACAGAAACTGTTTCTGAGATTCTTTTTTTCTACTTGACTGAAAAACTTTGTTGGGTGTCCCAAGATTCTTACTCATGTTGGTATGTACTACAAATGTTAAAACAGAATGGATCAACTAGAATTAAATCCTAATACCCATAAGTAATTTTTTTCTTCAAAGTAAAATCCTTCAAACCCTTGTGGTCAACTAAGAATCTAAGAGTACAAAAGGTACATTAAAAAGTAGTTGTACCTCAAAATATTCACTCATACCAGAGATTGTCTCAGCAATGACAAAGGGAAAGACAAACATCTGACTCACTCACTATTGAGAGACACTGTCAATGAGCATAGCAGAGGCAGTCAACTGCAGTTGCCACTGATGCTGTAATTCAGACATCCAACTCAAGGTGGTAGTACAGAACCACAAAAAAACTAGTTTAAAGGTAGGTTTTTTTTTTTTTTTTTTTTATAGATAATGTCTTGCTGTACAGCTGTACTTGAACTCTTGATCCTCCTGCCTCAGGTGCTGGGATACAGGTATGTACTATCACACCCAGCTTGTTTAAAGATTTTTATAGCAATTTGTAGTATTTTATGGAATGTGTTTTTTAAGAAAGTCATATCCTAAAATTAGGGTCCAAAAATGTCAATTTTTCACATTGGGAAAAATACATGAAAATTATAAAGTATGTCAAATAAAATGTATGAGTTTTAATACAATTAATGATCCTGGTCTTCCTGAAAGAAGAATGTCTAAGTATACACAGAAGAGATAAGAAATTACTATCAGCTAGAGCATCATATTGACTTATGCCATGCCTGTCCAATCTGATATCCTTCCAGTGCAGTCACTCTTTCTGGAAGTTTTTTGTTAGAGGTGTTTCCAAGACCCAGACGACCATAGTCACCATTCCCAAAGGTAAACAGTTTGCCATCTGATGTTACCACTGCTGAATGTTTGAAGCCACAAGACATCTAAGACAGAATCAAGGAGAAAAAAAAGGTTGGCTGTTTTTTTTTTTTTTTTTTTTTAGTCTTTTTGAGACAGGGTCTCCCTGTAGCCCCCAGCTGTCCTGGAACTTACTATGTAGACTAGGCTGGCCTTGAACTCACAGAGATCTGCCTGCCTCTGCCTCCCAGGTGCTGGGATTAAAGGTGTGCACCGCCACACCCGGCCTTTTCTTGGTTATTTTAGAGACAGGATCTCCCTGTAGCCCCAGCTGGAACTCACTATGTAGACCAGGCTGGTCTTGAACTCACAGAGATCTGCCTGCCTCTGCCTCCCCAGTTCTGGAATTAAAGACATGAGCCACCATGCCCGGTAATAAAAAGGTTTGTTAGAAGAAGAAATACTAAAGGAAAGAAGCCACCCACTTTTGGTTATGAATGTAGTAATAAAATTCATTGATTATATATTTTTGTCTGCCCACAAAGCTCTCCAGTTTGCTAGGTCAGATCTATGTCACTAGGCTCAGGACAACCAAGTAGACTGTGAAATAAATGTCATTTCTCCTTTTGCTGTGTACCCTGACCTAGACTAAAGAAGATAATGAAAGAAAAAATTAGTTGTAAACTCTAAAGTGCTGTGCAATTTTACAGTATTATCTTAGATCCCTAGCTGATTTTGTAGAAAATGCACACACATAAAAATCAGTTTTTGCACAAAAAGGATAGCTTGAAATCAAAGCTTCCCCTCTGCCTACCAAGAACTATAAGGTAGACCTACTCTCCTGTATTTTCACAAGAGCCTATCCTAGCCTCAACCGAATCAGCTGGCTCAGGAAAGTGAAGTCCATTTTAATGGACTGACAAGCACAAGAATGAAACTACATAACCAAAAAATAGTGGATCTCTTATAACACTCATGGAATCTGTTTATCCTGTTACCTAAATTTAATAATGCTATTGAGTAACTAGTATATTTACATTCAAAAGCAAACTTATCCATGTCCTGCCTGACCTGCACCACTTCTTCTCCTTGTAAGGCTTCAATCTGCCGAGGCCGCCGCTGTCTGTCACTGTTCCCATGGCCAAGTTTACCATAGTCACCATCTCCCCAGCTAAAGACTTCACCACTTTCTGTCAGGGCCATTGAGTGCCCATCAGAACCACAGGAAGTCACCAGCTGGGTTACCACAAAGCCTAGAAGAGAGCAAAAAGACAATACATGTCACCTAGATGTTAAAATTTTTCTTGAAGCCTGTTACAATATGCCCTCTGAGTTGAAAAACACCAAAATGATACTGGAGAAGAATTGTTTATTTTATTTTAAATCTAATTTGTAGACATAGCCTGGGAAATCTGGGAGCAGACACACACACACACACACACACATACACACACACACACAATGAGAAAGATATAAAAGAAGAAGTATATATCAACTTTTAAAAAAAAATATGGTTCCAGTAGTATGGCACAGTTGATAAAGTGCCTACTATGCAAACACGAAGAATGAGTTCTGATGTCTAGCCCTCAAGTAAAATCCAGGCATGAATGCAGTTTCTGTCACCCCATCACTAGGGGTACGGAGATAGCACGTCCCTGGAGCACATGGGCCAACCAGGCTAGAAAAACCAATAACCAATGAGCTCCAAGTTCAGTGAGAGACCCTGTCTCAAAAAATAAGGTAGAGAGATATTGAGGAACACTCACTTAATGTTCATCAGCCTCTGTTCTCCACACCCAGAAGCCCACTTGTATTGTAGACATAGCCTGGGAAATCTGGGAGCAGACACACACACACACACACACACATACACACACACACACAAAATGATAAAGATAAGGAAGAAGATGAAGAGGACAGCAGTTATAGTCACTAAGGATGTGTTCTAGCCATTCCTATAAATGTTTTACACAGGTCATCTCATTTCCCTCCCTTTTTCACACAGAATCTAAGAGTCTGATACTAAAATTTCTTTTTTTTTTTTGGCAATTGCAGAGGCTGAGTCACAAAGCAGTGTAGTTATGCAAGACCCTAGAGCCAGGGTCCACAAAGGACAGGTACCCAGTCCAGGTTCCCACCCACACAGCTGTACTCTTCTTACCCAGCTCTCAAAGACAAGATCTTGGAGCACCTCAGGAATCTGTTGTGAATGCACTGTTACTGGTGAAGTTTTAAGTAAAAGTATTTATTTAAAAAGTGCTCTGTGCTCACTATGTACCAGGCAAGTCCAACTCACAGTCTGTGGGCTAGCTATCCCAGGATAGCTAGAATGCAGCCCAATACATTAGTGGATGACATGATGTCACAATGTCAAAAGGTTGGACATCCCTTGATTACAAGTTTTGGGGTAAGTGAGAGATCACTTTATGGGTCAGCCAAGGCAGGGCTCCTGAAATGGTATATCTTGAAGTATTCTTTTTCCAAGGCACACAGAACTCTGCCAGAGATGCCCTTTAATGTCTCTAACATTCGCATATTTACATATGAACTGATTTTTTTATTTTAATGAAACACAAGAATGACTGACTACCTAGTAACACATACTTAACACAATTTTCAAGAAATTATTTACAATTTTAAAGCATTTGGTTTTTAGTGGGTCTCAAAAACATTTATATTCTGCTAAAATTCTAGTATTGCTATTATAAATTGCAAAATAGTGTACCTTAAATGTGGAAATTAAGACTGTACACATTAAGAACTTGATTATAAGCAAAATCCCTATGATTTCACCTAACAAAATCTGAGAAGAGTTCCAAAATAAGTAAAACACTCCTACAGTTAGGTCAATTTCTAAGCATTTTAAAATTAAGGACAATTTTACCTTGTAGGGCTGAAATAACAGTCAGTACATGAAGGTCATCTGAATTTCCTTGCCCTAATCTGCCATAACTTCCTTCCCCACAAGCCAACACTGTGCCATTGGCCTGGATGACAAAGGTACAATTTTGGCCACATACTACCTAAACAAAAACACAAAATTAAAAACATTATCCTTATTTGGATCAGATATGATCAAGACACATTGTATACATACATGAAATTGTTAAGAAATTAAAAAAAATTTCAACCCACTCCCATTATCCTTTTTTATTTAGCTTTAACATGCATATACATGAGCTGATTCCATGAATGCAAGGGTAACTCTGCCAGTTCTTTTCTCCTTTTAACTGAAGGAGAAAAACTGATATAACTATGTTACTTCCTATAATCTTTGATTACTATAATTTTGATAACCAAACACATATGAGGACCATCTATCTAAGACAGTTTAGAACCATGGGATTTTAGCCAACTGTGCAGAGTTAAATAACAGCAGCAGCAACAACATCAACAACAACAACAACATAATAGATGAAACAAGAAAGAGGAAAGGGTGATAGGGAAATATTAAAGCCTGGGGTAGAAAGAAGTAAAAACTGAAGGGGATACACATAGGAAGAATAGTTAACTCTAGGACAGCTTAGGTGGAGTAGAACAAAAGAGAATTGGTCTCAAGAATGGTTTAGAAATACAGTAACATGATTATTAGATGAAGAGAGTAGAATCAATTGAAGTCTGTCTAACGATTCTAGGCAGTTCATGGGTCCCCCCCAAGAATCATTGATTAAAATTAGCATATATATATA
>NW_008355644.1:362026-395317 GCF_000622305.1 Nannospalax galili | reverse complement strand
ACACAGGCCTAATACATCATGGTCAATTCACTACACTTAGAACAACAATTTAGGAACTTAACAAAATGTCTTAAGTCTGATAAAACTTTAGTAAGCTTTTATTTGTAGGAGGTTCTTTAATGACTCCCCATAACAGACTACAAAACAGACAAGCTTTATCCTATAATTCTCAAGGAATTTTCATGTTTCTTCTTTATAGTTACCTGTTGGGCCTGTGAGAATGAAGGAGCTGTAGCTGGTACCATTACATTTCTTCCAGCTTCTGCCAGCTGTCCATGCCTGCCAGCACCCCATAAGTAGACATCACATTTGCCTCCCAGGTGCCAGTCCTAGAAAACCCACAATCACCTGAAGTTAGAGTCATCCGTTTACTCAAACATACTGAGCACAAGTGTGTGCCAGCCTCTATACAAAACACGAGGACACCAAATTCATAATTAAAAAAGTCATTTGTAATCAAAATCCTGACTGAAAACCATCATGGAGTTATCCTCATCTTTACTGACCTCAGGTCTAGAAGTTGCCCAAGACATAATTTGTTCATCCATGCCATTGATCCATTTGCTGTTATCCTGTAAGACAGAGAACACATCAGTATCAATAATGCTCACTCAAAACTTGTCTGTACTTTAAAGAAAAATTATTAATTTATTTTCCTTTTATATGTATGAGTGTTTTGCCTGAATAAATATAAGTGTACCCATGTGTACAATGCCCGTGGAGGCCAGAAGAGGGCATTGGATCCCTTGGAACTGGAGTTAAGGACAGTTGTTAGCTGACATATGGGTGCTAGGAACTGAACCTGGGGTCTTCTGCAAGAATAGCCAGAGCTCTTAACCTCTGAGCCATCTTTCCAGCTTGATCTGTCTGTTCTTGACTAGTGACAAAGCCTCCTCTCCAAAGAACATGGCAATATTATGACATGTCAAAAGTTGCTGGGGTTTTGTTTTTTGTTTTAAAGACAGGGTTCTCACTATGTTGCCCAAGCTGGCTGGCTTCAAAATTCTTAAAATCCTTCCCAAGAAGCTGGGACTACAGGCACACAACAGACCACCCAGCAAGATCAATTTCATAGTTTCAAATTTGCTTTTGTACATTCTATTATTTACTCTTATTACAATCACTTTTGCTATTGCTGTAGCCTTGGTAATTCAAAGCTAACCATTTATGTTTATTGAGCACCTATGGATGCAAGGTCATGTACAAAACCCACTGCCTTCATGAATTCTTTGTATAGCTTATTCATTGTTCATTGTTATAGGCTTCAGTTTCTGTGTAAAATGACAGATGTGGGTCAAATGGGTTCAGAAAGATCTGATTTCTGTTCTATTGTATTATATCCTAGTCTAGTCTTGTCTATTCATTTTATTTGTGTGTGGTGCTAGGGATTGAACTTGATGTCTTATACATGCCAGGTAGACAAACTCGGCATCATGTCCCCAACACCATGAAAGACATTTTTTCTTGTTTTAAAGTTCTATATTTAGACCATTTTCCTCAATTCACAGTTATCTGTTTAATATTGTATTTACATCTTTATGGTTACATACATCTTAATTAAAGAGGTTGTTAGATCAGGTGCGGGCTTAAACTACCTTCACCTCAATTTCTAACACGAGACACAATCAAACACAATAAAAAAGAAATGACAAACTGAATGCTCTTCACTTGATGCTGATTATTGGCATGATTAAAGTGCCAAGTAAATTAGAATCTCTGTGGCACAAATCTCACAGTTTGACCTAGAGAAATTATTAAGAATGTATACAAATAAGGCTTAACAAGCACCTGTAGACGAAAGAAAACAGAAAAGTATAGAACTATGTTATTTAGAGCCAGCAGGTTTACAAGAGCCATGTTACCACAGAAGCCTGTCATCAAAACTGGAAATGACCACCTGAAAGAAAAATATTTTCAGTTTATCTTAATGCTGCTAGCTATTCAAACTACAAAAGGGTCTGTGGTATGCTCAATACCCAAGATATAACCTCAGCTACAAATAGCAGCAGTTTATGTTGTTTTTACCATCAGTAGTGCTAGTTCATCCTCTGGAACAGGCTCTAGATCTGGAACTGTAAAAGATTCTGGAAATTGGGCTCCATTAGTCAGGGCTTCTGCAGCTTTGATGGTGGTTGAGAAGCACTCTAACCAGGCCCACTCATTTGGATTCCAGGATGAAGGGTCAGGGAGGCAGTTCTGGTGGTGTGGTGGTACTGGAGGGCTACACAACAGCTGATCCAGATGGAGTCCCACAGCAAGGGAAGCCAGACATTGCATGTAGGGGCTGTGCACAAGCTGGTCACCACAAACCACATGAGGCTAAGAGATAATGCAATGATATCATGTTGAGGAGTCAGGTCAAATAGTCCAAATTTATGCTTTAGGAAAGCTGTAATCATATTTTTTGTTTAAACTGCAAGCTTTTTTCTTTCAAATAATTTAAAATTTACATAATTACAGAGATAGTACAGAGAAGTCTATATACTCTTCACTCAACTTTCTCTAATATATAACACCTATACATATAATAGTATATTTACAGAAACTAAGAAACCTAGGTTGGTACAATATTAATTAAACCACAGAACTTTATTTAATAGTTTTACTATTGAGATCCTTTTTTATTTCCAGGATCTAATACAGGCTGTTTTGTTCTCATTAAAAAAAAAAAAGGGTAAGCAGATAACAACCAAACCACAAAGACCTGTCTCCTAACAGTTCTTCCTTTACCAAGAAAACTCTGTTAGCCGTCAAAGGAAAATCCTTCTTTATGCCATGGTCCCTAGCCATAGCAGAGCAGCTCTGTCACAGACACTGTGAAAATAAATTTGGGAAAATTTTTCAGGGAAATTAACTGGGTGTGGTAGCAGCTGACTATTTAGAAGGAACTTGGCAAAAGAGAGAGAGAACAAAAGTCCTGCCTAGGGACAGCAGATTGACTACTGAGGGCTAGAAGACAGGTTGCTTAAGGATCACTGCTTGGGCAAAGGGTCAGATTTCCTAATTCCTCATTTTAGTATTTTTTTTTTAATTTTTAAAAATTTATTTATTTGTATTTTACGTGTATGAATGAATGTTTTGTCTGCATGTGTGTAAGTGTACCTGTGTTGTGTAAAGCCTACAGACGCCAGAAGAGGGCATGAGATTCCCTGGAACAGGAGTTATAGTCAGTTGTTAACTACCGTATGGGTGATGGGAACTGGTTAAAAGCCAGTGCTTTTAGCCACTGACCATCTCTCTAGCCCCCATTCCAATATTTTGGACCTTACTAAGTTCAGCATTAGTTATTCTAAACTTCCCACAAACTCATGGAGAAGAATCGCTTTCTGACATCCACATCCATCCCTAACCATCTACCTTTGGAATGCAAAGCCACACATAAACAACTACACCAGTCAGAAATTAGAAGACCATACTCAAGGCAAAGATATTTTAAGACCTTTTGTAGTGAATAAATCATCTGAAAAGGAATGATATAAACACAAATGTTTGGGGCATATATATTTTTACTCTGGTGAAAACAAAGTAAGAAAGGCTTAAAATTACTGAACAACTGTTTTAGGCACAACTGACTTCACTTAATTCTGCCCACTTATGTCCTTGAGGGGGCAAACTCAAAACTGTAATTCAAATTTCAAAGCACTGAGTCCTCTAAGAGTTAGTCAGTGGGTTACCTTTTCATAGGCATACTGCTCCTGAAGCATCATGGGTAGCCGTTCCAGAAATGCTCTCATGCAAGGAGCCATGTTTATTCCCAGAACACCCTGTTGTTTCAAGGCTGTCCTACATGTTGCTAAAACGTGATTGGCAGAAGCCCATTCTGCTGTACAGTTCACAACCAAAACATCCTAGTTGGAAATAAATCATGTCACATGGTAAATTTGTTTAAATAAAAGAATAAAAACCATGATATCACCATTCAATCTGAGAAATCTTTCCAGTAACTGCATAAAGAATGCTTACAGAACTTTAAAACATCCTAATTTTATCTAAGTATAAATGAGTGAATAAAAATAATCATAAAACTTGTGAACCACCTTGATTTAGCTGATTTTCTTTGAGGAAATACTGTCAATTATCTGTTAGTTCAGAGGACTTGTAGAACAAGGGTTCCATATATTTCAAAAACCTGACATAACCACAGGAGTCCTAGAAGAAATAGTTCTGATTCCTGAGAACACACCTATAGAATCCCAGAACTGCCCTACTCTACACAGTATGTATGTTCAATGGTTATTACCACTGCCTAGGGTTTTACACAAAATACTGCTAATATTACAAAGTATCCTAGGATTGGTTAGTTTTTATTTTTTGCTTTAGTAGGACTATTCATGCAGAATTATAGCTTATTTTAGTATCATTTAACCATGTAAAAATGTACATCAAAGCAGCACACTGCTCTGATCTTCAAGAGCATAGCATTCTTCAAGGAATACAGAATTACCTCACAGTTAAGCTGGCTAGTATCTTTATTAGAATGTTGCAATTCAAAGCAAGATATATTTTGGATACTTGACTTAAATGTCTTTGAGATGTTTTTCCACACAAAATCCTTCTGAGATAATTTTGTGCTATATTAAAAAAAGACGGCAGCAAGTCAAAATCTACTTTGTATCTTCCAACAGAAATAAAATTAAAAAAAAAAAAAAAAACATCAGGCACCCTCAACCGAAGCCAAGGTAGAGCAGAAAGAGTATTAAATAGCAAAAGAGCATTCCTAGGTTCTGATTCTCTCTATACCATTAAATAGTTGCATTATCCTGGTCAAGTAACAATGCTTTCAGATATCCGGTTTCTCCTTTGTAAGTGAGGTGCTTGGACTATAGTTTATGAAATTCTTTACAGGCTTATATTCTATGGTTTGGTATAACTGTACTATTACCTTTGATCTATTTGAGCAAGCAGCTACTCCAACTTCTGGAATCCATACTGTAGTCTGAATAGCTCCAGAGCCTATCACCACTGTTTGCAAGACAGAGCCATCCTAAAGTGAGACAGAATTATCAATACTCATTTCTTAACCTTAGGCATCATCGACATTACTTTACATTCACAAAACCATAACACTAAAATTTATACTTTAGCCAAATTTAACGATGTTCGATTGCTTACCTACTACCTACTTTTCTAGGGCTTGATGACTATAAAAATATTTATCATGAGCAGGGCATGGTGGCAAATGCCTTATCACAGTACTTGGGAGGCAGAGGCAGGTGGATCTCTCTGAGATCAAGGCCAGTCTGGTCTACATAGTGAGTTCAGTGCCATCCTGACCAGTCCATAAAAATATTTCCTAAGGTAAGAATAAATCTGTGGGGCTGGAGAGATGGCTCAGTGGTTAAGAACACAGACTGCTCTTGCAGAAGACCTGGGTTTGATTCCCAGCACCCACATGGCGGCTAACAACTGTCTGTAACTCCAGTTCCAGAGGATCCCATGCCTTCTTCTGACCTCTGCGGGCACTGCATGACATGGGTACACTTACACACATGCAAGCAACACACTCATACACATAAAATAAAAATAATAACATTAAAAAAATGAAATCTGTGTCCTTACCCTTAAAGACCAAATGTTCATGAGTCCTCCAAGTCCACCAGACACCAAGGCCAGTCCATCAGAACTGAAGGCCACAGTCCGGACAGGAGTAATGTGTCCCCGCAGCTGATATACACACTTGACTCTGGCCGATTTCCTATAGCCATCCTGTAATTCATTTTCAACTTGTATTAGCTTTAAAAGAATTTACAGGTTCAAGATTTATAACTCATTCTTGGAAATTTTACATTTCAGTAGAATAAAATTGGGGGTGGAGCTAGAGATACTTTCTCTCATAAAAGTTAGTTAACCTGACTGAATAATAAAATCTCACTCTGGTTCTTATGTGCTAAAACTGAGTTTTACAGAAGACCTGGGTTTGTATCCCAGTACCCACATGGTATTGTGCCCTCTTCTGGCCTCCATGGGCACTGCATGACATGTGTGCACATACATGCAGGTATAGCACACATACACATAAAATGAAAATAAAGTTTAAAAACATTACTGTTAACAATAGGCTCTTAATTCTAGGGAGATGATAGGCAACATGGTGGCAGCTGTGCCCTTTATATAAAAACTTATTAAACTAGGGTCATTATTTCACTTAGTAACTGAATGTGAAGACTGCAAAATAAGTGGCAATAGCAAAAGGTTTCTGACCACTCAATGACCAACAATTAATCCCAAATCAAATTCATAATGTATCCAAAGGTATCTCTGACAGCGTTTGGCTGTGTTGCATTGCACGAGTTCACTGAGCCTTGGCACTGAACACATGACTGCTCTTGCACTGTACCATACTGCCACACCATGTAACACCAATGACGGTTGCATGAAACACCTTGGTTCAAATTTGAGGCTATTGTATATTATGAATTGTAGTGATTTTACATGCAATTTTCTGTTCTTATAGAAACATAATGGCTTAATTATGGAAAATAAAGACAGTATTTTTGTATTGTCATTCCTCAGCAAGTATCAAATTAGTATATCTTTGGGTTGTACTGCACTTGAATGCTTGGTATTAAAGATTGCTCTTTCAGTCACTAACCTGAGTTTTATTAAAAGAAACCATTAAGTGAATTTTGGCTTGGAATTAGGACAGAATTTCCAACAATTTATGAAATGGCCCTAAATAATCTTTGCCATTTTGTACCATATATTAATGCAAAATGGTGGTCTCAGTATTGACAATAATAAAAGCAAAATACTGATCAACTGTGAAAAACACTGAAGATACTCTACATCTGCACTATCAAATATTCACTCATGATTTAATTCTTTAATGTAAAAATAAACGAGCACATCCATCACATTGGCTTTCATCTTTAATAAACGGTAAAATTATATGTATATCAAAGAACTGCTTTAAAATAAATTTCATTAAGATTTATTATCAAGGCCACTGTGGTGGTACATGCCTTTAATCCCAGCACTCTGAGGCAGAGGCAGGCAGATCTCTGTGAGTTCAAGGCCAGCCTGTCTACATAGTACATTCTAGGCCAGCTGAGGCTACAGGGAGGCCCTGTCTCAAAAAGACCAAAAAATAAAAATAAAAATTATTATCAATAAATGTTTGATCTGTATATCTTAGTACATAATACTTATGAACTCAGGGTCAAATAAAAATTTCTTAGGTGAAGTGTGGAGAACTCTAAAAAAACTAAAAATGAACCTACCATATGATCTGGTTATACCACTCCTTGGCATATACCCAAAGGACTCATCCTATTGCAGAGATACTTGCACAACCACGTTTGTTCTGCTCTTTTCACAATAGCTAAGAGATGGATGGAAGCAACCTAAGTGCCCCTCAACTGACAAGTGGGTAACGAAAATGCGGTACATTTACACAACTGAGTTCTACTTAGCAGTAAAGAAAGATGAAATAATGAAATTTGCAGGTAAACCAGTGGATCTAGAAACTGTTATACTAAGTGTTTAAGTAACACAGACTCAGAAAAACAAAAGACATATGTTCTCCCTCATTTGTGGATCCTAGCACTAAATCCTTATAAGTGAGTGCATATTCTGATATAATTGCAGGAACCAGAAATACAGAAGGGAACCAGGGAGGTAAAGGGAAAGAAGGAACCCAAGAGAGAATAGTAGGAGAAAGGTGTTACTAAGGGAGAAATATGCAAAAAGCAGATAGTTAAAGGGGAAGGGAGGAAGGAAGGCTATACAAAGAACTATGGGAATAAAGGGGGAAAAATTCTCCTGATACAATTGAAAAAAAAAAAAGCCTTAAGAAGGAACCCTATGGAGATGGAAGAAAGCCCTACCAAAAGTCATATGGTTATTAAATGAAAATCTCAGTGCCAGAGGTGGGTTGCCCCCTATGAACTGTTGGCCAGAGGGGCCCTAGAGGTCCCCAAAACAATGAAGGTCATTGCCAATAATGTTGGTTGTACACCAGAAGTGGACGGTAAAACCCTACTGCTGAAGATATCTCATGATGTGAATGCAGGCAAGGGAGAAATCAAGCTTGGACTAAACTGGAAACTCCCTGCCACTGGATGGATGGCTTTCATAGTGCCAGAAGATGACATATACGTGGCTGGGGGGAACTATCCCCTATAATTCTGCTCAACAACGGACCCAGTGTACTGCAATACCAACATGCCAAATAAAATGTTCCAGCTGGTGCAACAGTGGCATGTCTAGT
Organism: Nannospalax galili; assembly: GCF_000622305.1. NCBI lineage: Eukaryota > Metazoa > Chordata > Mammalia > Rodentia > Spalacidae > Nannospalax > Nannospalax galili. The sequence goes on along the minus strand of NW_008355644.1, from coordinate 387,108 downwards.
GTATGTACAACCAGCAAATTTTTGATTGGATATAATGCCTGCTCCTGGAGATGGAACACACATTGGTACAGTAGACCAGACCAACTCCCTGTGGCAGGGGAGGATACAGGCCCCAGTGGAGAAGCCACTGTAATTGCATTGTTTGATGGATGTGATGCAACAACTGAAGTACCACCCGAGCATTTGTGTTTATGCCCACAGGTTAAGTTATTGTAGTATTCACTGTTTAGATGGTCTTGCTTCTTGCTGTTTGTGTTTTTATAGTAGATGGACTCCCACTGAAATGGGCCAATAGCCCATGGAAAACAGATGATGCAGAGAACCAAAAGTTCACAGCCTTGCCACAATGGGAGGAAGATCACCCCACACCTACCACCCCCTCCAGGACTCAGGGACTTCTGTGGAAGAGGTTGTCGGAAAGAACGTAAGAGCCAAAGCAAGAGGCAGATTATTACCTGGACGTGTCCTCTGACCACTATGCCAGCAAGCTATATTCACACCTCCTTCCCACACTCATCAAGGAGTTGATGGGGGAGTCAGTTACCCCTCCCACCCAATCAGTTGACCTTAGCTGCATGTTGGGGAGGGGCTAAGGATATATAAGCTGAGAACTCCATGAGGCACCTCTCTTGCCATTTTGTGCAGCTGTTGGGAAGTCACAGGATCTATATTTGAGTGTGGACTTTCCAGCACAGCTGTAAAAGGGGGAGGTGGTGCCTACTGTTCTGTAAAAAACCCCCACCCTATGCTCTGTTATGCCCCCAAAACTCGTTAGGATTGAAAAAAAAAAAGCTAATGGAAACCTTCATTATTCCACCAAAGTTGACCCCATGTTGGCAAATCCTTTGGTCTTTGATTTCTTATTCCTATTTCTCCCCAACCTTAAACTTCATTGTGTATGTGTATGTGTGTATATATATACATATATTTATGTAACCTGTTTCAAGTTATTTCTGGAAAAAATGTGTTAAAAACTGCCTCTCTTTGGAATAAAAAATAAAAATTTCTTAGGTGAAAAGGGGTTGGGAGTGGACAAAGTTTAAGAAGCTCTGCTTATTATAGGAGGCATGTGTACTTCTTGGGTGTTTTTGTTTGGTTGGTTTTGCTTTTTTACCTTTTCCATATCTTCCAACTCCCAGACTCATAAATTTGTACTACATATCTAGATAGCTCTTTATACATGCAAATCTCTAACTTTTCTGTTAAAATAAAGAAATCACTCTTGACAGGTGAAATTCTGACACTGGTAGGAGATACTCTGGATGGGGTACTCCATTGTATTACTACACTGTACCAAAGACTTAATGGTATATCTGATATATTTATCACTCAATATACATGACATAGCTCAATGTAATAACTATAGTGTCTCTGGCTTACTCAAATTAAACCCAAGAAAGCATATAAATTACTCCAATTATTTACATTTCCTTAACAGATCTTGCCCTTTGGGGAGAAATAGTTGTAAACACCTTACTGAAGAAGAACTATTGTGCAATGATTTCAGATAAAGGCTCCAACACATTACCTGACAATTTGATTCCTGGTCCCACCATCCTTCTGAGCTAGTCACACTGGTCTGTGTGGTATCTTGTGGAATACACCAAACACATACTAAGCCATTCTGACAGCCACTTTAAAAAAAAGTCACAAAAGGAGATTACGTACCAAGTGAAAGTCTAAAAATGTGCCTTTTATTTCTCTGAGGTACTTGATGACATTACATATTATAAAAATAGCAATGGGAACTAAATTGAGACTACTGAGAAATTGTATTCAATGCAAGTTAACAGACTTTACTAATATAAAAGTTAACACACAAATTTATAACATACGTAGCCATCAGTAACTGCAACTTGGATCCTTTCCCTGGAAGACTGCACCAAGCGATGCCATTTACAACAGATGGATGGCAGAGTGAATGGAGACAATGCCAACATCCTGAAACAGGTCCCCAGAGTTTCACATTTTCTTCTTTGGCACATGTCATAAGAATATGACCTGTTGGGTCCCATTTCATACTAACAAGAGTGTCCTTAAAATGGTGGGGGGAAAAAAATCAGAGTAATACTTTGCTTCAAAATAATACTTTATATTCAATAGTTATAGCCTGTACTACTATTACTTGATTACTTTGAAAAATTAAGAATTTATATGCATCATATATATGTATACACACACACATATATATATATATCAGATGTCATATCTGATATATATCTGTTGCAGTCAAAGCTAAATGAATTATGTTAAACTAAATAAATTATGAAATTGTGACTGAAGAGACCTGTCATTTGCATATATATGTACTGAGTCATTTTTATTGATTGGTAATCATTACAATGTGAAAAAGATGAAAACAAAAGGAAAAAAAAAAAACACACCTCACCCCAAATGAGTGGAAATGCTTGAAAATCTGGGGCATATTTAGTGTTTATACAGCTGTGATTGCCAAGCTTTTTGTTTTTTAAACCCTCCTTCCATACATTCCCAAATCCTGGTTTCATGCATTCATGTTACCTGCCTAGATGACCCTGTAAACACTGAACCAGAAACCTCTGTCTGAGGAATCACCATCTCCTCCAATGGAATTTCTGACAATAATGGAGACACACTGAGCAGGGGACATTCCCAGGGAACTCCCATTTTACTCTTTTGCTTTCATTTCTTGTGTAGCTTGATTTTTCTTTTAACACAGATTTATTTCCACATAAACACAGGGCACAAGGACATTGTGTAACAATATAATATTAAATGGTAAATCATCAATGTAAAAATATTTTAAAAAAACTATTACAATAAAAATCAACAAAAAAGTTAACTATCAGGTAAATGGCCTTTACCTTATGTGCATCAATTAAAACAATGCCTCCTTTCTCAAGTGGTTCTTTTGTTCCCATTAACAACTTTCCATCAAAATATCCGACTGCGAATGGTCTGTCTTCACTGAACCAAGCAATGCAAGTAACAGATACTAGCATGATAAAAACAAGAGAAAAAGATGTATCTGTCATGAGATAGACACTCTTAAGGCCAGGCGTGGTGGCACATGTCTTTAATCCCAGCACTCGGGAGGCAGAGGCAGGTGGAGCTCTGTGAGGTCGAAGCCAAGCTGGTCTCCATAGTGAATCCAGGACAGCTGGGACTACAGGGAGACCCTGTCTCAAAGACCAAAAAAAAAAAAAAAAAAAAAAAAAGATAGACACTCTGAAATAAATATACGCTATTGCCACCACATCAATAAAGTTTCCACAGAGCTCTAACATATCACATAAAATGAAAGCTTTGAGGTAGATATTTCATGCAACCCACTTTACAAATGTCATTTGAGAATGAAAAAAGTATTTCATTTTTATACTTTCATTCTTCTAGGGGGGTTGTTAAAAAAGAAACAATTAATTCTTTGGTTGGTTTTAAGGCACTGTACCATGTTCTCTCTTTCAAGAAAGAATCTGCTATGAAACTGAGAAGTGAAATAATACAAGCTACAGAAAAATTACCTGTTCCTTTTCTTACTTAATCCCCTGTTCAGTATTTTACCATATTTCATCAACATTATTTACCCTAACAATCTAGCTACCTTTGCTTCTCTAAGTATGTGTAATACTGGAAAGCTAGAGAAGAAGTAAAAAATAGTATCTATGGGGCAGAATAAGGAAGGGGGGAAGTCAGTGGATGGGAAAAAGATCTTTCCTTCTATGCCTTCCACTTTTTAACTTTTAAATCCCTACTTACCTATTAAAAATATGAGTGAAACACACCACCACCACCACCACCACCACCAAAACTCTGTCAAATACAGTGCTATGCAAGCAGGCACAATGTATGACCTCTGAATCACTCTGTTCCTCCAAATAACTAACAAAAACTACTAATAAAATGCCCATTTATTCAAAGGTACATAGTAAAAAAAATATAAGCAGACTTACCATCTGTTGTCAAGAATTTTCCTTCTCTATCTTCTTCTATTTTCTCAATTTTACTCAGTTATCAAACAATTTTATTTCTACAGCAATTTTCCCCCCTCTTCAACAGCCCCGATTTTTAAGGCAGAATTGAAACCCGCTACAAATGTTAAGTTATTCACACAAAAAGATGAATGACTATGTTGTAACACTATGAAATCTCCCTTTGGCATAGAGGTGTAATAGGAGTTAAAAGAGAAATATATTTCAATTTAGTAACTACTTAAAATGAAATACCAAGTGGAAATTTTAGAAAGCAAAGCCGAAAGTAACATTTACTCAGCATTTTCACTCAACCAAAAAAACTCTTGGTCTATCTGGTTTGAAGGGGAACTGCTGACTAGATATAAATACACTCACTCACCATCTTTTCGATAGCAATGTTCCAGTTCTCGACGGTGCATGGTGGACACATCAACAACTTCAATCAGTCCTAGAGATCCATCCATTCGTCCTACCAACAGTAACTCTGAAGACTCTCCTGACCAGACTGTAGCTGGACCTTCTTCTGGCCAAGCCAAGGCAGATACCCAGTGAGGCTGAATGTCTACTAATCCTTTTCCTCCTATAGAGGGAGAAAATGTTAACTCATTATTTAACTTAAAAAAAAAAAAAATGAACAAGTGCCAAATGGGTGGTGCAATGCCTTTAATCCCAGGACTCGGGGAGGCTAAGGTAGGTGGATCTCTGTGAGAGAGAGGCCAGCCTGGTCTACATAACAAATCTAGGCCAGCCAGGGCTTCATTTTAAGACCCCATTTCAAAAAAATAAAAATAAAAAAATAATTTGTTAACATACTCAATGCAGTCTTTAATTCACAACAGCATATGAATCAAACTGTCTGAGAAAACAGATCTTTCATTCATATACCACATATCATTCAAACCAATAGTCTTTTTAATTAAAAAAAATTTTTTTTTATGTGTAGGCATGTATTGCATGCCATGTATTGCCTGAATATAGGTAAGTGCACCATGTCGTACAATGCCCGCAGAGGTCAGAAGAGGCTGTCGGATCCCCAGGACTGGAGTTAGGGACAGTAGTTGGCTGTCATGTGGATGCTGGGATTTGAACCTGGGTCTTCTGTAAGAATAACCAGTGTTCTTAACTGCTGAGCCATCTCTCCAGCCCATCAAGCCAATAAGTCTTACAGTCCTTTCTTCTTTTTTTTGGTCTTTTTGAGACAGGGTCTCCCTTTAGCCCCAGCTGGCCTGGGACTTGCTATGTAGGCCAGGCTGGCCTCAAACTCAGAGGTCCACCTGCTTCTGCCTCCCGAGTGTAACCACACCTGGCACCAATAGTCTTTTCTATAACTACTAAAAGGACAAGATAAGTTTTGTAGAAGAAAGAACAAAAGAAACATATTTAATAGCAAATGTCAAATATTTAAGTCCTTTCCTATCACTGACAAAAGGGCATATGTGTTTATTCTTTGGTACAGTGGGAAAAGGTTGAAGGTAATGATGTTAAAAAAGTTGTTTTTGAGCTGGGCGTGGTGGCACACATCTGTAGTCCCAGCACTTGGGAGGCAGAGGCAGGCGGATCTCTGTGAGTTCAAGGCCAGCCTGGTCTACACAGTGAGTTCCAGGACAGCTGGGGCTACAGGGACACCCTGTCTCAAAAAAGACCAAAACAACAACAACAACAAAAAACCAAGCACTAAATAAGGCTAAGATTATAATAATATTTTTCATTTTCTAGAAAGGTATAATCAAAACTGATAAAGGGTCATAGAGATGACTCAGTGGGTAAAGATGCAAGATGCTTGCTGCTAAGCCTGAAGACCAGAGTTCAGTACTGGGAACCATATGGTAGAAGGAGAAAACAAACTCCTGCAAGTTGTCCTCTGACATCCACACATGCACATGTATACATACATACATACAAACATTAATACACACACAAATAAATATTAAATAAATAAATAAATGTAAAAAATCTGATAAAAATTTGCATCTCTTGGAAGGACCTACTGTGCTCATGGACTGGCAGAATTAATACTGTGAAAATGATGATCCTACCAAAAGCAACCTACAGATTCAATGCAATGCCAATCAAAATCGCTACAACATTTCTCACAGAGCTAGGGAAAAAAAATACTAAAATTCATATGGAATCACAAAAGACACCCAGATAACCAAAGCAATCTTGGGCAAAATAGAGCAATGTTGGAAGGATCACCATACTAGATCTCAAACTATATTACAGAGCTATAGTCATAAAAACATCATGGTATTGGCACAAAAAAGATATGTAGATCAGTGAAATATAACAGAAGACTCAGACATGAGTGCATGCAATTTTGGCCACGTGATATTTGACAAATGTACCAAGAACATACAATGGAGGAAAGACAGCATCTTCAACAAATGGTACTGGCAAAACTGGATCTCTACTTGCAGAAGAATGAAATTGGACGCTTATCTTTCACCCTGCACAAAAGTCAACTTCAAATGGATTAAAGACCTCAATACAAAACCTGAAACTCTAAAACTGCTAGGGAAAAATACACAGGTAATGCCCTACAAGATATAGGTATAGGAGAAGACTTTCTCAATTGGTTATTAGTTGGACCTCACTAAACTAAAAACCTGTACACCAAAAGAAACTAAAGAAGTGAAGAGGAAACCCACTGATTGGCATAAAATTTTCACTTGCTATACATCTGACAGAGGATTAATATCCAGAATACACAAAGAACTCAAAAAACAAAAAACAAGAAAATAAACAACTCAATAAAAAGATGGGTCCTAAGGATATGAACAAAGAGTTCTCAAACTAAGAAATAAAAATGGCTAAGAAATAGCTTAAAAAGTGCTCAATATCCTTATTAATTAGAGAAATGCAAATCAAAACCACTCTAAGATTCCATCTTACTCCAGTCAGACTGGCCTAGATCAAGAGAACAAAAGACACCAAATGCTGATGAGGATGTGGATAAAGGGAAACACTCATTCACTGCTGACGGGATTGCAAACTTGTCAATCACTATGGAATGCAATGTGAAGAACTCTTGAAAACTAAAAATGAAAGAAGGAACCTGAGAGAGAACAGTAGGAGACAGGTATTACTAAGGGAGAAATGGGTAAAATGGGGGTATTTAAATGGGAGGGGGAGAGGGAGAGTTATACAAGGAACTATGGGGTTAAAGGGAAAGAAGGAGCTCAAGAGAGGTGGGACCATAGCATATAGAAGCTATCAAAGGAGAAATGGGGAAAATAGGGATATTTTAAGTCGGGAGAGTAAAGAGGGAGGGTTAGATAGGGTGAAAGGAGAAATAAATAATGCCTAACTAGTGTAAAAAGCCAGAGGGAATCATATTGGTCCAAAAACCTACTGAAAAAATTATACATAGAATACTGCTACATAAGTCCATGTGTATATAGCTGAAGACTACATAACAAGAAACAGTACCAGAAAGGAGAAACCTTCCTCTGAGTTGTTGACCAGGGTAGTTCAAGAGACTCTCAAAATTACACAGGCTATTGCCACAGCCCTTGATTGCCTCCCAGAGCTTGAAGATAAGACCCTACTGCTGAAGACAGTACATACTTCAGACACAGGATTTGGAGCAATGGAGCCAGAACTGACCTGGAAGCCTGAAGGCTAGCTCTCATAGGTTTGGAAAGCACTACGAAAGCTGCTAAGGGAGAAAAAAAAAAATCAATGGATGATTCAACCTCAGTGTTAAGGCCCAATAACCACATCAGTGACAAGCACAGCAAGTGACATGGGTGCAGTAGTGGTACTTTTATTTGGGGGTTAATCAAAAGCTATCTAGTTGGACTTAAAGCCCACTCAATGGGAGGAAACTCATGTGGGATACTGTAAACATAGTCAAATAAACATGGCTGGTGAAATCATAGATCTCAGAAGAAATCTCAAGGCTGTCACATCCCTAGACAAATATAATTTCTTACTATGTGCAAAATATGGATCCTTATATTCACAGATAAGTATCCCAGTCACCACTCATCACTCATCAAAGAAGCTTCTTTTGCAATGGATGGAGACTATTACAGAATCCCACAACGGATCATATATAGAGATTGTGAATTGCCAAGCCTGAGTGACACATCTACAATACAACCTCAACACCTAAGGCTCACAGAACATAAAACAAAGGGTAAAGAGAACACTAATGCATCTCTTAGTTCTCATCAATGAAGCTCCCTCATGCAACAGAGGGCCAGGAACACAAATGATCACAAATGGGAAAAACGCAGAGAATAAGAGTCTGCAGAGTGTGGGTCCTTGGACAGGACTCCTATATCAAAATCCACCCACCTAGGGCAGAAGAGGGAGTAGAAAAAACCAAACTAAAATTAAAAGTGAATTTATCATATAATCTGGCTATACCATTCTTTGGCATATACCCAGAGGACTCATCCTACTGTAGATATACCTGTACACCTATGTTTGTTGCTGCTCTTTTCACAATAGCTAAAAAATGGAAATAACCTAAATGTCTGTGAACTGACTAATGGATAATGAAAATGTGGTACAATGACCCAGTGGAATTCTACTTAGTGGCAAGGAAAGATGAAATTTGCAGGTAAATGAATAGAAATAGAAACTTATACTAAATGAAGTAACAGAGACCCAGAAAAGTAAGCGACAGATGTTCTTTTTCATTTGTGGAACTCAGCACAAATCCCTCTATGTGAGTATACAGCCTGATGTAACAGCAGGACCCAGGAAAATGGAAAGGAGGCCCAAAGGGAAAGGGAAAGAGGGGAATAATAGGCAACAGAAGTTACCAAGGGGAAAATAGGGGTATTCTACTAGGAGGGGAGGAGTGAAGGACACACAAGGAACCACGGGGATAAAGGAGGAACTTGGGGGTTGGAGAGATGGCACAGAGGTTAAAAGTACTGGCGGTTCTTACAGAGGACCCAGGTTCGATACAAGTATTATCAAGGGGAAAACGGGGGTACTTAAACTGGGGAGGGAAAGGGAGGCCAGAGAGGGTGAGAAAGAGAAGGCGTAAAGTTTAGGTAGAGTAAAAAGCCAGAGGCAAATGTATTAACTTTAAAAACTCCTGAAAAATACACATATAATATCTGAACAGTGAGTGCATGTGTGTAAATGAAGGCTACATAAAAAGAAACAGTGCCAGACAGGAGAAACCTCCCTTCAAGTTGTTAGTCAGCCAAAAGACTCCCAAAGTAACACAGGCTATTGCCAGAGCCTTTGACTACCTCCTAGAGCTTGAAGGGAAGACCCTATTGCTAAAGACAGGATACACTTTGGACACAGAACTTGGAACAATGGGAGCTGGAACTGACCTGGAAGCCTTCTCCCTGAAAACTGGCTCTCATAGTTCTAGAGGACACTACACAAGCTGCTAAGGGAGAAAATCAATCAATGGTCCAATCCAGCTGTAAAGCCTAATAACCACAATGACTGGCACAGCAAATTATCTCTATTGGTGCAGTAATATGTTTTTATCTAGTCAGTAATAGCTGACTAGATAATTAGACTTAAAGCCCTCTCAGTGGGAGAGAACTCAAAGGTGGCACTGTAATTATAGTCAAATACACATGGCTGGTGTGGTAGTTTGAATGAAAATGTCCCCCACAGGCTCCAAGTATTTGGACATTTTATCCCCAGTTGGTGGTGCTATTTTGGGAGATCTTATAAGGTGTGCTATGCAAGAGGAAGCATGTCATTGGGGCTTAGAGAGTTCTTAAGCCTTGCCAGATCTTGAGTTGCTCTCGTTTCCTGTTCCCACCTAAAGATGTAGAGCCTAGCTTTTGTTCCTCCTCTGACCACCTTTGCCACCATGCCTCCCCACCATGACTGACTTCCCCTGGAACCATAAGCTCAAGCAAATTCTTCCTTCTATAAGTTGCTTTGGTCAGTTTTTCTCACAGTAACAGAAAAATAACTTACACAGCTGGAGAAGTCATAAATCTCAGAGAAAACCCTATCTGTCATATCTCTAGATAAATGAAATTTCTTACCATATGCTAAATATGGATCCTTATTTATTGATAAGTATACCATATACCACTCATCAAGGAGGGTTCTTTTTAAAAATATTTTATTATTTTTATTTTATGTGTATGAGTGTATTGCCTGCATGTATGTGAGTGCACCCATGTTGTGCAGTGCTGCAGAGGTCAAAAGACAGCTTCGGATTCTCCTGGAACAGGAGTTAAGAACAGTTCATAGCCGCCATGTGGGTGCTGGGAATCAAACCTGGGTCCTCTGCAAGAGCAGTCAGTGCTCTTAACTGCTGAGCCATCTCTCCAGCCCCAAAGAGGCCTTCTTTTTGCAACAGATGGAGGCTATTACAGAATTTCACAACTAGTCACACACAGAGAATATATATCTGGGAGACGCCCAGCCCTAAGTGACTCATCTACAGTGGTACTGCTACACCAAAGCCTCATTTTGTGCATAGATTTTCATAGCTGTTGAACTGTTGTTTAATTTACAGATGAAGAGAAGTTGCTGTTTGGACTCAAGAAGGTCAAGAGGAAGGACTACACAGTACCCACAGCAATATTCATGTCTCTTACCATTGACTTGCCAGATGTTCACCATCTTTTCCAAGGCCCCAGCTAGATATTTGCCACTGATACTCCAGGAAACAGGTGAGAAGCTTGGATCGCTGGGCGAGCCTAGGCTTTCTTCAGCATCCCCTTCCCTAGAATACAACAGATGTGTATGCAATACTCATCCCCATTACCCAAAAGTAAACTAAATCTCAAACCTTAAAGTAAGGGTTTCATAGAGACTAGTTGTCCAAGATGATTCTTGTACTTGAAAGGCTTACTGAGCAGTATTTGCCATCACATGGAAAATGTGCAATTATAGAAGAATGATTCTTTTTGTTTTTTGTTTGTTTTACATATTTTATCATTTTTATTTTATGTGTATGAGTGTATTGCCTGCATGTATGTGAGTGCACCTGTGTCGTGCACTGCTGTGGAGGTCAGAAGATGCCTTCGGATTCCCCTGGAACTGGAGTTAAGGATGGTTCGTAGCTGCCATGTGGTTGCTGGGAATCGAAACCAGGTCCTCTGCAAGAGCAGTCAGTGCTCTTGACTTCTGAGCCATCTCTCCAGCCCCAAAAGAATCATTCTTAAAACTACTACTCACTTAATTAGTCATAATTTATCAGCCAAGATATTCAGAACTGTTATGGGTTGTAGACACAGTTATTATTCGGAGTACACTGATTTCTGTTTGCTTAATCATTATGGAAGTCCTCAGAAAAGAGATACCTACGGCTAGGGACAGTGTTATAAAAAAAAAAAAAAGCAAGATTCTGACACAAAGCAATATAATTATTATTTTTATGTATATGAATGTATTGCCTACATGCATGAAAGAGCACATGTTGTACAATGCCCTTGGAGGTCAGAAGAGAGCTTTGGATCTCATGGAACCAGTTACAGATGGTTGTTGGCCACCATTTGGGTCCTGGGAACTGAACCTGAGTCCTCTGTAAGAGCACCTAGTGTTCTTAACTGCTGAGCCATCTCTCTAGTCCACAATATAATTATTCTAATTCTCACACAACTCTTGAAGATTGGTGGGAAATTAATAAACTGCTCTACATAACTGAACATTTATTTGCTTATAAGCCCCAAATTCATTCACAGTAAGTCTGAATATAGTTAAAAGTTATATTTTCTGAACCCTGGAAAGTTAAACATACACACTGGAGATTTAGAAATACTATTTGAAAATAAAAGTCTTTAAAATTTTAAGTGACAAACTGATTACACTAATATAACCAAGACGAGGCATGCTTAAGATTGCTTAGATGTTATGTAAGTGAAATTAGCACTCACAATCTATTAAACACACAGGTCTGTTGCAGTGAATACTGCTTCTTGGTGACATTCCACACCCGAATAGTGCCATCGTTGCCACTGGTAGCCAACAGGCCCTTTTTATTACACCAAACACATGTCATTACCTAGAAGAGATAAATGATTTTATCATTTGAAAAAGTTCTGAAAAAGTTCTAGCATATTAAGAATAATTTAGGAAGAAACTGTACTCATCAATAGTTCAATATATATGGTCTCATTTTATCCTAAATGCAGTGCAATAAATATACCTATACAGTTTAAAGTACTATGCCCAATTTTCTTTGATTTCTCTGAGACCTAGTAAAATCTATTATTTTTAAAGTTTTTATTTTATACTCATGTGTCTGTGTGTGAAAGAGAGAGAGTTTGGGTGCATACATGCCATGGTATGCATGTGGAGGTCAGAGGACAATTCTGGGGAATTGATTCTCTTCTTTCACTGTGGGTTCAAGTAATCAAACTTAGGTCCTCAGGTTTGAATGGCAAACACTTTTACATGCTGAGTCATCTTGCCAGTCCCCTATTAAAATTCTGACTAAATATTTAATCCAAAAGTATAAATATTTTAGCATATTTATATTTTCTAAAACACAGACTAGTGATTTTTAAATTGATTAATACAGTCCGGCTCTTGTTTCTTACATATTCAGAGGCCTTCTAGGTTAGAGAAAATGGGTCAAGTACTTTCATTCTTGCATAAATAAGCCTTTATCTTTTGTGAAGCTGTTTTTTTTCCCTCACCCCACGCCCATCTGATTTTCTTATGGGTATACTCTTATATCAACCCACAAACAAGAAACTATGAGGCAAATCTTGGTAATTGTGTGTGTGCAAAAAGAAAAAGAGAAAGAAAGACACAAAGACAGACAAGAGACCCAAGCTTTGAGCTAGTCAGATAGATAATTAACACATTTTATATTCAATATACATACTCTGTTCTGATGAGCCTCCAACTTGATAAAGGAGCATTTTCTGAGATCTCCTCCCATATCAGCGAGTGTTTGTGGAGCAGTTTGGTTGTCACGGTCATGTGCAGCAAGAGTGCGCACAAGCTGTTGAGCAGCCCATTGCCTATGCTGTGAGGATAGCCTAGAGGAGAGGCAGCAGGCTGCCAGGGCATTAGCCAGCTCCAGAGGGCCTACAGCAGAAGGATCATAGGAAGGATGGGCATACAATTGGGCAATTAAACCTGCTTAAACAAAACAATGAAACGATGCCCAGGTAAGAGGTGATGGTGATGAACAAGCAAAAATGGGTTAACCCATTTCATTTACAAGTTAGCTATTTTCATGCAATCATTTCACTAAGATATGCATATAAGAAATAAAGTATCTCATATAAAATTCTATAATAAATCTGATTCATTGCAAATGAATAATTTATTATATACCAATAATTTAGTACACTGGGAATACAAGAGAAAAAAAATTTATGGCCTGGCCAAGGCAGCATGTCCTTAAGGGTAACAGTTTAACATCTGCTGCTCAAAGAGGACATTAGGACTAGGGTGATAGCTCAGTGGTACAGCACATGCTCAAAACACAAAGCCCTGAGTTCATTCCTTAGCACCAAATAAATAAAAATAAAAAGAAAATGGATCTTAATAGTCAGTCAAGGAACTAGATCAATGGGTCCAAAAGCCCTTTAATCTCAGCTAAATGGTCTTGATTAAAGAGGTTAAATCATAGTAATTTAAGTAGTCCTTTCAAAGTGTTATCATCTTTAAATATATCTTTACCTAAATTTTATACTGGGATTATTATCTGTATTGATTCAAGCCACTTATCTATAACTATACTAATTGATACCTTTTCTTTCTTTTTTATTATTTTTATTTTATGAGTATGAGTGTATTGCCTGCATACATGCTGTGCAATGCCCGCAGAGGTCAGAAGAGGGTGTTGGATTCCTCTGTGATGGGAGTTACAGATTGTTGTAAGTTGCCGTGTGGGTACTGAGACTTGAACCCAGGTCCTCTGCAAGAGTAGCCAGTTGCTCTAAACTGTTGAGCCATCTCTTCAGCCCCTTCTGTTACATTTTCTAATATTTATTTTATTGCTATACAGCCTGTAATCCCAATGCTCAAGAGGCACAGGTAGGAGGACTGTTGAGTTTGAGACCAGTCTGGAGTCATACAGTGAGACCCCGTCTCAAAAAGAAAAAAAGAAAAAAGAAAAAAGAAAAACCAATAACACCCCCATGCAAAACCCTAAAGGTATTTAAATAATTCTTTTATGTTCTAAACTTAAGAAATGTACTTTATCAATATAACAATGAAAAAACTGTACCTTTTAAAACATGAATTAAATCAATTAGAAGACTGTATTTAAACAGTATGAACCTTACCTTTCTTTTCTACTTCTGACTTATCATAGTTAGGTCTCAGTTTGGCCCCTTTGTCTGCCAATAATGCTACAAGGGCCTGAGTTACAACGAAGTTTGGGGAAGTTACAAGTTTATTTTCTTCAGCAATTCCTCGCAGAAAGCTTGGTAGGAACTTCCGCTGAATTGGATCATCAACTGTGGTGAGATTTACACCTGTTGCAGCAGAAATCAAGTTCTGAAGAGGCAATTGGGACAAACAATTTACTTTTTACATATAATTTTGGAAGAAAAAAGATTTCATTTCAAAAGGTTCCTCAAGAACCAGTGGGAAATAAGGATCACAGAAAGAATGTACCCAAGTTAGCTTACCTGTGTGCACAGCTGCACTAGTAGTTTTGCAGCACTTGGAGTATTTGATGCCAGACACCCCACTGCTGTGCTCAGATAGGCCAGGCAAGAAATGGGTTTGCTCGCCTTGCTGTGCCCACCTCGTGAACGTTCCGAGGTACTTGATGTGGCAGAAGGGCTAGTGGAAAGGCCAGCTCTCCCTGCTGCAGCCAAGCACATTAATCGAACCAGTGTACGGATATCTGTTAGCCCTAGAGACTCAAGGCCAGCAGCCAGGCTACAACTGGAACCACTGTCAGGAAAAGAAAGCACTTAAAATAGACAAAGAAAATTGATTTCTTGAAGATTTACTTTTATTATTTTTAATTATGTATACTGTGTATGGGTTATTTGCACGTGAGTACAAATGTCTCTGGAGACCAGAGAAGTCCAATCTCTCTGGAGCTGGAGCTATAACAGGCATCTGATATGGGTTCTGGGAACCAAACTCAGCTCATCTCTAAGAGTACTTTTAACCAGTGAACCATCTCTTCAGCTCTAAAACAGACTTAAGGGACAATTTAGAACCACACATACCACCGACAGCATTAACACAACAATTCAAATAAAACGAAAGCTGTACTTTCATTAATCACACAGATCCTTACAGCAAAAACATGATACAAAATGGAAACTGTTATCTAAATTTTCTCATTGTAATAAATATTAGTACATACTTAAAGTATCACTGAACAACCAGAATATAGCATGGAGGAATGTTCATAAAGCAAGAACTTTCAGCCTCCAGGTCAAAAGACAGAACACTGGCAGAACTTCCGAAGCCTGCTGTGGGCTCTTCTCAGTCATAATGCCTTCAAAACAACCACTGTCCAACTTCTGAAGCCATAAGTTAATTTTGTCTATTTTTATCTTTTTATCTTATTTTATTTTTATGTGTATGAGTGTATTGCCTACATGCATTATAAGTACACCTGTGTTGTGCAATGCCTGAGGAGGTCAGAAGAGGGCGCCAGATCCTCTGGAACTGAAGTTAGGACAGTTAGTGGCCATGTGGGTGCTGGAACCAAACTCTGCAAGAGGAGCAAGTGGTCTTAACTGCTGAGCCATCTCTCTAGCTCTCTATTCTGATCTTTATATAATGTTTGTCAGTACTATAAAAACACACATTCAACCTTTAATTTTTACCTAGCATCAACTGGAACAAAAGCTTCAGTTTCTAATTTCAGGTAACAACAACAAAACCAAAACAGTTTACTCATTTACTAAGTTGGCATTATTTTCAAGCTAAAAAGAGCCAAGTGTTCACCAAATGAATAGCAATGATGACTAGTTTAACTTCTAACTTCTTTCACTCACCAATCCATCTTCAGGCTTGGAAAATTCTCTCTCACCCTCCCAAATAACACCAGATTCCTGTGTTATATGTACCAGAAGCTAACAGCATCACTTGACACAAAACAAAGCTTACCTGACTGAGAGAAGAGACAATGCTCTCATGACCATGGTTCTAGCCAGAAGAACCTGAGCAGCAGCAGTCACTCTCCTTAAAGCCACCACACGGTCATGAGGATTTGCAAGGGCGGCTGCCTGCTCTCCTAATGTTATTCTCCCAGAGGAACTCTTTTCTACAGAGCCATGGCAACCTGAAAAATGGGATTTTACTCAGCTCTCAACAAAATAAGATAAAAAAAAAGGAGACTACTGATTTTATTTTCTCTCCCATTTTATGTAGGTTCTAGTCTGTAAAGCAATTGAGCAAACCAATATACTCTGCTCACCTGGAAGTAGCAGAGAATACCTTAAGAATTTAGATATTTCTGAATTAATAACTTATTACAGGAGAAATTTTCCATTAAATGTATTTTTGGTTTTGTTCACTCTGTTCATTTGTCACTTTTAATAGGGTATGATTTTTTAAATATGCTTTGAGTACATATAAAGAGATAAGTCATCAATATTGCCAAGTTTTTACTTTGTATTGTGTGTGTGTAGTATATATACTGTGTATGTCTGCATTTGGTAAGTCTTGCCAAATTAATGAGCTCTAGTTCCATGAGAGACCCTGTCTCAAAAAATAAGGTGGAAAGTGAAGAGGAAACACCCAATATTGATATATTGACATATGCCCCCCAAATGGCTAAGAGGCTTGATGGTATGAGGGAATATTAAACTACTATTACTATTTTCTTAAGAAACAAATTAAAACAGACAACAAAACCAATGCACACCAATATTTCAGTTTACCTATTTGCATCAGAGTCTCTTCCATACTATTGGTAGCTGTGACCATTGCTACTGATGCTCCTAGGGGGTCACTGTCAGGGAACTGAACTGGTTCTGGTACAATGCGCCGGTCATTTAAACCAAGTGGTCCAGCAAGCAATTCAAATTCTTCTTCACCTGTTAGTTTTTCATCTTCATCAACATCTAGCATGTCCCAGTCTTCTGGAATTTAAATAAAGAAACATATAGCATGTGAATACAAACATGACCTAGTTCTGTTAAGAATGGCTATTATAAGATACATCTAATTCAAAGTTCAGGGCACACAAAGAAAGTACGGTGCCATCTCCTACAGACCTGAATAAATTGATTTAAATCCACAGCTGGTCATGAAAGTTTCAGCTAATAAACATTCAAGCAAATTAGTACACCCAAAAATAAATTATGCTGATTCCAATTTTCTATTTTACTTTCCACAATAAGGATGGGAATTTTAAAATTCTGTGTCCTTTTCCTACAGGGCACACAAAGAAAGTACGGTGCCATCTCCTACAGACCTGAATAAATTGATTTAAATCCACAGCTGGTCATGAAAGTTTCAGCTAATAAACATTCAAGCAAATTAGTACACCCAAAAATAAATTATGCTGATTCCAATTTTCTATTTTACTTTCCACAAAAAGGATGGGAATTTTAAAATTCTGTGTCCTTTTCCTATTCTGGAAAAAAAAAAAAAAACCAACAAAAAACCAAAAACAAAAAAACAAAACCCAGGCAAACAATTAACATTCTGTGGTAAAGCTAGTATTTTGAGATTCTTTTTCTTTTGGCGCTCAAACATGGCTATCAATCTACCCTGAATTTTTTAGGGAAAGTTCTAACTAATAGGCATATAAATACAAACACACATGATGGTAAATTTTAGTAACAGATGTTAACCAAGGAGTATACATAAAAATACATGTAAAATAAAGAAGCTCTCAAAACAAACAACTACCTTCATATACACTGTCCTGCTTGCCAATTAGATCTGGAGCTTGTCCCTTGTACCTGCACCAAACATGAAGAACATTGTGTTTTCATATAAAAGTTAGTACCCCCAATGCAAATTATTAGAATATTGTAAGAGTTCATTAATGAAGCAGCAGAAAGTAAAAGTGTCTTGTGTTATGGAACAAGAAATAAAAGCTGCTGTACATACATATACATGCTTCTAGATCAATGACTGCTTTACCAAGAAAACTGAAGAAATGTCTTGTTACCTACAATAATTCTTTTAATCAAACTCTATTCCAGAAAACCTTAAAGATTTAATAGTTGGCAATTAGGGAAAGGAAAAAAAACCAAACTTGCTCACTAGAAATTAAGGATATAAAGAGTATTTTTCAGGTACGCTCATTAAAACAGAATAGTATTTTTTATATTAAGAAAAAGGTCATAAGATGCTAGAAATATGGTGAAAAATGTCAACTTAAAATGATCCAGGGCTGGAAAGATGGCTCAACAGTTAAGAGTATACTGGTAGCACTTGCAGAGGACCCAGGTTCAATGCCCAGCACCCACATGGTGGCTAATAACCGTCCATAATTCCAGTTCAGGGAATCAGATGCCCCTTTTGACCTCTGTGAGCACTGCATGACATGGGTGCACATACCTACATGCAGGCAATACACTCATACACATAAAAATAAATGAATAAATAAATAAATAAATACCTGACTCTATACTTCCCGAGGGCTAAGGCAAAGGCCCTGACTACAACCTGCCAGCATGCTAATGGTTAACAGTCAAATTCCAGTAAAGGACTGGCTGCCATACAACTGTCTGGGCTCTTAAGAGATCCAGAAAGTTCCCACATCTGCTGGGAACAGGAATTCCTCAACCTCTATGAGTTCTACCCTCAACCTCTATGACTTCTACCCACAATTCATTAATCATAGGACTTCAGGGAAGGTCAAAATTAATTTTTTACATGAAAAAAAATAAAAGTTCCCATATCTTAAAAGAACGAGATTCTTACTCAAGGAGTCTATAGATCTACAACACAATTTCAAGGTACCTTTCAGAACTTATTGCCTTGGATTTGGTTTTCAGGGCTAAGTACTTCTCCCTGCAGCTGCCACACAGCAGGTAGTATGGATTTCCACTTCCACATTCACCACCAAACCAGCCATCCACATAGGAGCCATTGCTGCGATACCCCTGACGGTTTGCACTGCGCCCACAGCCTGGGTGGTTTCTCTTCATGTGCTGATTGAAGCTGACGACACTGCATTCACACAGTTCACACACCACCACTTCTTCTCTGTCTTCAGACTCACAAACATGCTGCACAAAATGATTTCATATCAAATTACAGTCAATTTAACAGGAGATAGATTATAAATATATCTTAAAATATTTTCAAGATGTGCATTAATGCTACATAATTTTCTTTCAAATCAATGTCAGATCACACCATCTGAAGGTATTCATTGCTCTTCTTTAGTCCCTTAAGTCATAATAGTAAGATTATTCTACTATGAAAAGGATTAACACAATAATCTAATCTGTCTCATACTACTAAAATACCTCTCTATAGGCAGATCTCTGTGAGATCAAGGCCAGCCTGGTTTGGTCTACACAGTGAGTTCTGTATCAGCTGTGGCTACAGGAAAGTCCTGTCTCAAAAAAGCCATTTAAAAAAACACATAAAGCAAAAATAAAAATTAAAAACAACAAAAACCAATAACAACAACAACAAAAAAACCCAAACAACAACAAACCCCCAAAAAAACTCTAGTGAAAATTTTTTTACCTGGTTACAAAATACATACCTATTTTCTGAATTTCTGAAAAAGTCATTATGATTATTCATTATATTATTAACAAAGTAGATTCTCTTTCCTACAAAACTTCCATCTATGAGCTTTTTAGTCTTTCAACTATAAATATATAATGCTAAATAATGTATACATATAAACCCATTATGAGCCCTGGATGAAGGTATTTACAAGATCTAGAGGGCAATGGTTCTCAAAATGAGGCAATACAGTGATTAAATGAAACCCATGAAGGAGAAGAGCATGCACACAGATAGCAATGTGAGCAGAGCAGCCATGATACAGAATCCAGCAGCATGTACTGGGACCTGATGTCAGTTTTGAAATTTCTCTTTGACATCACAATGAAATATTACCATAGTATGGCTCTAGTCATCTAATCTGAGGAGAGAAGCAATAAATCACACAGAGAAAGCAACGAGATACTTTTTCTTATCAGTTCGTAGGTATCAAACAACCGCAAGCCCTAAATCCCCAAAACTCAGAATGAAATGTAAGGCTTTTTCAGCTCTAGGCAAGGCTGCTGTTAGTAAGCTGTATGAACAGGAGGGCAGGAAAATAAGTCAGAGCAGCCCCCGCTGCAGTCACACACACCCAGGTAGGCCAATCCAGTACCTCTGGGATCCACATTCCCAGAATATCATTGTCACTGGTCAGGTCTTGTCCAAACATAGCTTCCATTGCTTCATCATCAAGATCAATTTCCAATTCCTCATCTAAATTAAAGTCATACAATGCCCCTGGGTCTTGTTGCAAAGATATTCCTTCTCTCCGACTTTGATTCCTGTGAGCCTGCACAGAGCGGTATAACCCCGCTCAGGAAAAAAAAAAAAAAAAAAGGCAATTTATTTGCATGAATAAAAAAAGTCCTGAATATTTTGCCAGTTCTTAACTGCCATACATGTAGGTGAGAACCTATCTGAACTAGTTCATTGGATTCCAGACCATAAACTTCAAATTAGATCTATCACATGTTTCCTCTCCTATAAAAGATAGTACTCATACCTCTCAGAACTATTTAAATAAGATGGCCCATGTAAATAATTTTAAGACGCTATATTTATAATTGGTAGATGTTAGTACTCTTCCAGGTTGTTTTTTAAATTTAGTCTCCCTTCATTTTATGGTAAATACAAACCCTATATTTTCTAGGGCATTCTCTCTTTCTCTCTGTTTAATAAGTGATTCAATTATCACTTAAGTTTTGTTTTAGCATTATTAGTTTTGGGGGACAGGGTCTCACTATGTAGTCCTGTCTGGCCTCAAAATCATAGAGATCCATCTGCTTCCTGAATGCTAGGATTAAAGGTGTGCACCACTACACTGGGCTATTTAAATATTTTAATGATTAAATTCTGTTTTAACAATGAACCATTCAGCTTCTGGTTTGGAAAATATATTCCCTTCGTACTGGGGATAGAGTTCAGTGATAGAGCACTTGCCTAGCATGATAAGGCCCTGGGTCTGATCCCTAGCAATGTGATGACAATGATGATGGTGATGATGACGACGATGATGATAAAGTGGGCTAGGAATACACTCGGTGGTAGAACACTTGTCTGGCATGCATGAGGCCCTGCAATTGATCCTTAGCACTGAGAGATGATGATGATGATGATGATAATGATGATGATGATGACAACAATGACACTACGATGATAATTAAATACTGGGCTAGGGATAGCTTAGTGGTGGGGTAGTGTGAGGCTCTGAGTTCAATTTCAATACTATAAAAACCCAAAAACGTGCAAAAAGAAAGAAAATATACCCCAAAACAAATCCTACAATTTATAGAGGGAATTTATTTTGCTTATCTACGGCCTAGTGGTAAGGCTCTTAAGTTCACAGAGCATAACAAAAAAAATAAAAAGAAAAACAATGCTTACTTTGGTCTAGTACAGTGTCCTTTCCAGTGCTTTCTTATCCCTGGTACTAAACATTAAATATACATTATCACTTCTTAACTTTCTATATCTAGAGGGAACTTAAATATACACCTATAAATGCATGCCATGATTTTAAGTAAAATTATGTATGTGTACAAAATTATATGCAAATAGTTCTGTTAACGTGGAGGGACTGAGTACTTAGCATCGGTAGTTTGCTTATTCTTTAGTTTGTATGCTCTTTAATGATGTTTTTATACTCATTTTAAATGGGGTCTTTCACTAAAAGAAGGAAATGAAAAGTAATTACCTGCTCTTGCTAGCAATGTGCGAGCTGCTAAGTCAAATTTGTGTCTTCTGGTTACTGTTGAGCGACCTCTAGCTGGTGGTCCACTTCCAGAAGCTGCATTCTCTGTATGATCCAGATTATCAGGACTATAAAAGCAAATTTGAAAGCAACACAAATTCTTAAAGCTCTTGTGACAAAATAGCAAAAATACAAGTTTGCTTGTGGTACTACTTTTTTCTCCAAGTATCACTGAGAATAAATGCGTGTACGTGTGTGTGCGCATGCGTGCTTGCAGGTGCACATATACATGTGTAAACGTTGTGTGGAGGCCAGAGGACAACTTCAGGTGCTGTTCCCCGGGTACTGTCCACTTTTTTTTTGGTTGTGGTTTTCTGAGACAGGGTCTCTCATTGGCTTGGAACTCACCAAGAAGGCTAGACTGGCTGGCTAGTGAGTCCAAGGGATCCACTTGTCTTTACATCCCCAGTTCTGGGATTGCAAACAAGTGTACCTGTGAAAACTGGCTTTTAAAAAATAGTTCTGTGGATCAAACTCAGGTTGCAAGCATTTTACCAACTGAGCTATGTCCTCAGCCCCTAAAATAGGTTGTTTGTAGCTTAAAATGTTTCCTTTATTAAAATTAAAACATTTTACAGAATACTATCATGATATATTTAGAACTATTTTTCTTATTTGTTTTGTTGTTCTCAGTGTCTCTGACTATAAAAATATCCCATTGTTTTAAATACTGCAGGTATCAGATGAGTAAATGAAATGAGTTATGTAAAATATGATTTTGATAAAACTTTCTCGATGGAAGGGAGTTACTGGGGATAAAACCCAGCATTTTGTGCATACTAAGCACTACTTATCTACCACTGAGTTATATCCACAGTCTATGATGATACTTTGAAACATATCTTTCAACCTTGTAAAGTTCTTAAGTTTTAGATATGTTAGAAACTGTTTCCTGACCATTGGTTTTATCTGATTTTGAATTCTGAATTCTGCCAACACTGAAACGATACTGAATTCATATACAAAATCAAATGAGATCAGGGATGGGGATGAGCACTTGCTTAACATATATGAGGCCTTAGATACGATCCTAAGCCCCATAGCAAAAAAACAAAAAACAAAACCCCTAAAACCCAAAAAACTAAAAGAAGATTAAAATTTCAAACTAAATTGTAAATGATTACATAATTAATATTTGAAATGATTGAGAATCTGTGCCTAAGGGAAATAGACATTTCAAAATAAATGAAAACATTCACTGAGCTTGTTAGAAAAAGTTTGCATGTTATATAAAATGCAGACCTTGATAACCATAAGGCTCCATGGTTAAGATGGGAAAAAAAACAAAGGGAAGACCTAGAGTCACAGTCACAAAATGTTTAAAGGAGAAAGACTGTGGGGGGGGGGCGGGTTAGAATATTTCATTGGATCTCATTATAGGATATATATATATATATCATGCAAATCTTACAAATGAACATACTATACTAGATGTTAACAACTATAGGAGCTGGGGTATAGTTCAGTGTTAGAGAACTTGCCTAGCATTCACAAAACTCTGGGCTTGATCCTCAACACTGGAAAAAAATTTAGAAAAAATGAAAAGATGGATTTAATTATACTGAGACAAAAAAGTCCATTCCTATCAAATGCATTAATCAATCAGTTCCTTTTTTTGCAGTGCTAGGACCCCGTGCATGCTATCCAAGCACTCTTGCATAACTGTTTTATTAGCCAATTAAATACATTATTTCTAATATTTAAAAAATTCTATCTTAGCTCATATTCTCAGAATATTCATTTTACATTAAACGATTTCCTTGGGTCAGGCATGGTGGCACATACCTTTAGTCCAGCACTGAGAAAGCAGAGGCAGGCAGATCTCTGTGAGTTCAAAGCCAGCCTGGTCTAAACACAAAGTTTTAGGGCTACATAGTAAGACCCTGTCTCAAAAAATAAAACAAAAAAACAAAAATTTGCCTTATTTTTTAGTTTCTTCTTTTCAGCTAGATTTTACATAAAAGATTTTACACAGATTTGTTAAGGGAAATAAATGGGGCTTGAGAAGCACTATTTATAACATATGAAACAAAAATAAAGAAACTAGGATTTTACTTTTCACTAAAGCCTTCCTCGATTTCAGTAGCATCAGCTGATGGTATGTCTCCTGGTGACTGCAAGTAACAGGGATCATTTGACTTCCCACCACTGCCAAGAACTGTTGCACCATGTCTGGAGTCTGCTGTACTGCCTGGCTGTGGCTCTTCTTCATCCTCATGCCCAGGATGCTCTATCATCCACATAGCAAGAACAGTGATACTCTGGGCATCAGCCTCTCCTCGAGCACCTGTACCAGTGGAAAAAAGTTTGACATTGAACTTGGACAAATTAGTTATTTCTGCTACTTAAGAGTATTTGCTTTGGGACCAGAGAGATAACTTCATGGGTAGGAGCACTGGTTGCTCCCCGGGTTTGGTTCCCAACACCCACGTGGTGGCTAATAATACTTTATAACTCCAGTTACAGGGGATCTGATGCTGTCTTCTGGCCTCCATGGACACTGCATGACATGAATGTACTTATATGCATGCAGGCAAAACAATCATACACATAAAATAAAAAAAAATTCTAAGGACATGGAGAGATGACTCAGTGGTTAAGAGCACTGGCTGCTCTTGCAGAGGACCCACGTTCAGTTCCCAGCAGCCATATGGCAGCTAACAACTGTCCCTAACTCCAGTTCCAGGGGATCAGACACCCTCTTCTGACCTCCATGGGCACTGCAGAACAGGGGCACACTTACATACATGCAGGCAATACACTCATATACATAAAAATAAATAAAGTCTAAAATAGTTTTTAAAAAGAATGTTTGCAGCTGGGCATGTTGGTGCATGCCTTTAATCCCAGCATTTGGGAGAGGCAGGCAGATCTCTGTGAGTTCGAGTCCAGCAAGTTCCAGGCCAGATGGAGCTACAGGGAGACCCTGCCTCAAAAAGACCAGGAAAAAAAAAAAAAAAGGAAATTTTCTTTTATACTTTTGTAACTGGTCTATTATTAGAAAGCTTAAGATTTATGACCTCTTAAAAATACTGCCTTCATCTTTGAGAGGGAACTGACACTGATTCTAACCATTCCAACAGCTATCAAGATACCTGAAAGCAAAGCCTGAATCCATCACTCTTAAGAGTACAGCCTTGGAAGACAAAAGAAAAATGAGGAGGAACCCAATAGAGGAATGCTTTTGGAAGCCCTTGTGGACTTCCAAATTCGAGTGGACTCTCATATGAACATTTGAAAATTGCTCTGTTCTGACTTTTTTCTAGTTCTCTGTCTAGAACTTGTAATGCTAATTACTCTTGCCTTTACTTCTC
>NW_008355644.1:361198-361896 GCF_000622305.1 Nannospalax galili | reverse complement strand
TTTGCATCCCAATTACCTATTTTGGCAATTTGGGTAACCTCTTTAGAGGATGGTGTGATAAGAATAGGAGGTAGAAATTGGCTAGGCAGTTAGGGTAAAAAAGGCCCTGAAGAAAAGCAGCCAGTTTATTGGCTAAAAGTCAAAATGTCCTTGGGCCTCTTAGCAACATAAGAGGTCTTTCTTCCAAAGGCCAAAAATGTTGAAAGTATTTTGGAGCTTGTATCTAATCCTTAAAAGATTTTAGGGTTATCTCTTCAGAGGGGGGAATGTTAGAGTAGCCAAAAGCCCCATAAAAATAAATAAATCAAAGAAGAAGAAAAAAAGAATAAAACACATTTGTATTGGGGATTGTGCTTTTAGGACAAGGAGAGGGACTGGGCATCTATTAAAGTTAGGTGAGATATCCTTCCAGAGGGCAATTAGCATCATGTTCCAACTGTTGCCCTTGATAATGCCAGGAGATCCCAAGTTCCCCATTTGTAATGGAGATTTTTTGTTGTTGTTGTTGTTGTTGCCTTTTTGAGAAAGGGTCTCCCTGCAGCTCCAGCTGGCCTGGAACTCACTATGTAGACTAGGCTGGCCTTGAACTCAGAGAGATCTGCTTGCCTTTGCCTTCCAGAGTGCTAGGACTACAGGCGTGCATCACCATGCCCGGCTTTAATGGAGATGGTTTTTTTTTTTTTCTTCTTTTGAAAATT